>NC_089265.1:3015937-3317531 GCF_963930625.1 Muntiacus reevesi | reverse complement strand
ATGGCTGCAATCACCATCTGCAATGATTTTGGAGTCCAGAAAAATAAAGTCTGACACTGTTTCCCCATCTATTTGCCATGAAGGGATGGGACCATGTGCCATGATCTTAGTTTTCTGAGTGTTGAGCTTTAAGCCAACTTTTTCACTCTCTTCTTTCACTTTCATCAAGAAGCTTTTTAGTTCCTCTTCACTTTCTGCCATAAGGGTGGTGTCATCTGCATATCTGAGGTTATTTACTTTTCTCCCAGAAATCTTGATTCCAGCCTGTGCTTCTTCTAGCCCAGCGTTTCTCATGATGTACTCTGCATATAAGTTAAATAAGCAGGGTGACAATATACAGCCTTGATATACTCCTTTTCTTATTTGGAATCAATCTGTTGCTCCATGTTCAGTTCTAACTGTTGCTTCCTGACCTGCATATAAGTTTCTCAAGAGGGATGTCAGGTGGTCTAGTATTCCCATCTCTTTCAGAATTTTCCACAGTTTATTGTGATCCACAGTCAAAGGCTTTGGCATGGTCAATAAGGGAGAAATAGATGTTTTTTCTGGAACTCTTTTGCTTTTTCAACGTTCCTGTGGATGTTGGCAATTTAATCTCTGGTTCCTCTGCCTTTTCTAAAACCAGCTTGAACATCTGGAAGTTTACAGTTCATGTATTGCTGAAGCCTGGCTTGGAGAATTTTGAGCATTGCTTAGCTAGTGTGGGAGATGAGTGCGCTAGTTTGAGCATTTTTTGGCATTGCCTTTTTTTGGAATTGGAATAAAAACTGACCTTTTCCCAGTTTTATGGCCACTGCTGAGTTTTCCAAATTTGCTGGCATATTTGTGCAGCACTTTCACAGCATCATCTTTCAGGATTTGAAATAGATCAACTGGAATTCCATCACCTCCACTAGCTTTGTTCATAATGATGCTTCTTAAGACCCACTTGACTTCACATCCCAGTATGTGTGGCTCTAGGTGAGTGATCACACCATCGTGATTACCTGGGTCGTGAAGATCTTTTTTGTACAGTTCTTCTGTGTATACTTGCCACCTCTTCTTAATATCCTCTTCTTCTGTTAGGTCCATACTATTTCTGTCCTTTATTGTTCCCATCTTTGCATGAAATGTTCCGTTGGTGTCTCTAATTTTCTTCAAGAGATCTCTAGTCCTTGCCATTCTGTTGTTTTCCTCTATTTATTTGCATTGATCACTGAGGAAGCTTTCTTATCTCTCCTTGCTATTCTTTGGAATTCTGCATTCAAATGGGAATATCTTTCCTTTTTTCCTTTGCTTTACACTTCTCTTCTTTTCACAGCTATTTGTAAAACCTCCTCAGACAACCATTTTTCCTTTTTGCATTTCTTTTCCCTGGGGTTGGTCTTGACCCCTGTCTCCTGTACAATGTCACCAACCTCCGTCCATAGTTCATCAGATCTAGTCCCTTAAATCTATTTCTCAGTTCCACTGTATAATCGTAAGAGATTTGATTTAGGTCATACCTCAATGGTCTAGGGGTTTTCCCTACTTTCTTCAATTTAAGCTTGAATTTGGGAATAAGGAGTTCATGATCTGAGCCACAGTCAGCACCTGTTTTTGTTTGTTTGTTTGTTTTTTGCTGACTGTATAGAGTTTCTCCATCTTTGGCTACAAAGAATATAATCAATCTGATTTTGGTGTTGACCATCTGGTGAGGTCCATGTGTAAAGTCTTCTCTTCTGTTGTTGGACGAGGGCGTTTGCTTTGACCAGTGTGTTCTCTTGTCAAAACTCTGTTAGCCTTTGCCCCACTTCATTCCATATTCCAAAGCCAAATTTGCCTGCTACTCCAGGTGCTTCTTGACTTCCTACTTTTGCAGTCCAGTTCCCAATAATGAAGAGGACATGTTTTTGGGGTGTTAGTATTTTTTTTAAATTTTTGTTGAGATATAATTGATTTACAGTGTGTGTCAGTTTCAGGTATACAGCAAAGTGATTCAGCTTTATCTATATCTAAATATAGAATAGATCTAAATCTGTAAGAATAGACTTACATACATATCAGTTCAGTTCAGATCAGTTGCTCAGTCATGTCCAACTCTTTGCAACCCCATGAACTGAAGCACACCAGGCCTCCCTGTCCATCACCAACTCCCGGAGTCCACCCAAACCCTTGTCCATTTAGTCAATGATGCCATCCAACCATCTCATCCTCTGTCGTGTTAGTTCTAAAAGGTCTTGTAGGCCTTCATAGAACCATTGAGCTTCAGCTTCTTCAGTGTTACTGGTTGGGGCGTACACTTGGATTACTGTTATATTAAATGACTTGCCTTGGAAACGGACATAGATCATTCTGTTGTTTTTGAGATTGCATCCAAATACTGCATTTCAAACTCTTTTGTAGACCATGATGGCTACTCCATTTCTTCTAAGGGATTCCTGCACACAGTAGTAGATAGACATAATGATCATCTGAGTTAAAGGGACTATTATCAGCAACTATATACCAATAAAATCAACAACTTGGAAGAAGTGGATGAATTCTTAGGAAAGTATAACCTTCAAAATTGAACCAGGAAAAAAATAGAAAATTTTAACAGAACCATCAGAGGCAGAGAAATCGAAACTGTAATCAGAAATTTTCCAACAAACAAAAGCCCAGGGCCCAATGGTGTCACAGCTGAATTCTACCAAAAATTTTGAGAAGAGCTAACACCTACCCTACTCAAACTCTTCCAGAAAACTGCAGAGGAAAACAAACTTCAAAACTCATTCTATGAAGGTACCATCATCCTAATACCAAAACCAGAAAAAGATGCCACCAAAACATAAAACCATAGGCCAATATCACTGATGAACTTAGGTGCAAAAATCCTCAGCAAAATTCTAGCAAACAGAATCTAACAACATATTAAAAAACCATGCATCATGACCAAGTGGGCTTTATCTCAGGGATGCAAAGATTCTTCAGTATCCTCAAATCAATCAATGTGATACATCACATTAACAAATTGAAAGATAAAAACCATATGATTTTCTCAAGAGATGCAGAGAAAGCCTTTAACAAAATTTAACATCCATTTATGAGAAAAACCCTCCAGAAAGCAGGCATAGAAGTATCATACCTCAACATAATAAAGCCAGATGTGATAAACCCACACCAAACATTATCCTCAATGGTGAAAAAGTGAAAGCAATTACCCTAAAGTCAGGAACAAGACAAAGGTGCCCACTCTCACTACTACTATTCAAGATAGTTTTGGAAGTTTTAACCACTGCAATCAGAGAAGAAAAAGAAATAAAAGGAATCCAGAATGGAAAAGAAGAAGTAAAACTCTCACTGTTTGCAGAAGACATGATCTTTATATAGAAAACCATATAGACTCCACCAGAAAGTTACTAGAGCTAATCAATGGAAACAGTAAAGTTGCAAAATATAAAATTCACATACAGAAACCCCTTGCATTCCTTTACACTAACAATGAGAATACAGAAAGAGAAATTAAGGAAATAATTCCATTCACCATTGCAATGAAAAGAATAAAATACTTAGAAATAAATCTACCTAAAGAAACAAAAGACCTACATATAGAAAACTATAAAACACTGATGAAAGAAATCAAAGATGACACAAATAGATGGAGAAATATACCATGTTCATGGATTGGAAGAATCAATATAGTGTAAATGATTATACTACCCAAAGCAATCTATAGATCCAAGGCAATCTCTATCAAGCTACCAATGGTATTTTTCAGAGAACTAGAACAAATCATTTCACAATTTGTATGGAGAAAAAAAAAAATCGCATAGTCTAGGCAATCTTGAGAAAGAAGAATGGAACTGGAGAAATCAAACTGCCTGACTTCAGGTGATGCTACAAAGCAACAGTCATCAAGACAGTATGGAACTGGCATAAAGACAGAAATATAGATCAGTGGAACAAAAGAGAAAGCCCAGAGATAAATCCACATACCTATGGACAACTTACCTTTGACAGATGAGGCAAGAATATACAATGGAGTAAAGACAATTTCTTTAACAATTGGTGCTGGGAAAACTGGTCAACTACTTCTAAAAGAATGAAACTAGAACACTATCTAACACCATACACAAAAATAAACTCAAAATGGATTAAAGATTTAAATATAAGATCAGAAACTATAAAACTCCTAGAGGAAAACATAGGCAAAACACTCCCGAAGTAAGTCATAACAGGATCCTCTATGACCCACCTCCCAGAGTAATGGAAATAAAAGAAAAAATAAACAAATGGGACCTAATTAAACTTAAAAGAATTTTCACAACGAAGGAAACTATAAGCAAGGTGAAAACACAGCTTTCAGGATGGAGAATATAATAGCAAATGAAGCAACTGACAAAGAATTAATCTCAAAAATATACAAGCAACTCCTGCAGCTCAATTCCAGAAAAATAAGCCACCCAATCAAAAAATGGGCCAAAGAACTAAACAGACATTTCTCCGAAGACATACAGATGGCTAACAAACACATGAAAAGATGCTCAACATCACTCATTATCAGAGAAATGCAAAAAAAAAATGCAAATCATTGGTACCACAATGAGGTACCATCTCCAGCCAGTCAGAATGGCTGCTATCAAAACGTCTACAAGCAATAAATGCTGGAGAGGGTGCAGAGAAAAAGGAACCCTTTTATACTGTTGGTGGGAATGCAAGCTAGTACAGTCACTATGGAGAACAATGTGGAGATTCCTTAAAAACCTGGAAATACTGTTTATAATAGCCAGGACATGGAAGCAACCTAGATGCCCATCAGCAGATGAATGGATAAGGAAGCTGTGGTACATATACACCATGGAATATTACTCAGCCGTTAAAAAGAATTCATTTGAATCAGTTCTAATGAGATGGATGAAACTGGAGCCCATTATACAGAGTGAAGTAAGTCAGAAAGATAAAGAACATTACAATATACTAACACATATATACGGAATTTAGATAGATGGTGGCGATAACCCTATATGCAAAACAGAAAAAGAGACACAGAAATACAGAACAGACTTTTGAACTCTGGGGGAGAACGTGAGGGTGGGATGTTTTGAAAGAACAGCATGTATATTATCTATGGTGAAACGGACCACCAGCCCAGGTGGGATACAAGAGTCAGGTGCTCGGGCCTGGTGCACTGGGAGGACCCTGAGGAGTCGGGTGGGGAGGGAGGTGGGAGGGGGGATCGGGATGGGGAATGCATGTGACTATATGGCTGATTCATGTCAATGTATGACAAAACCCACTGAAATGTTGTGGGGTGATTGGCCTCCAACTAATAAAATAATATTAAAAAAAAAAAAAAAATAAAGTAATAGATGCTTGGACAAAAAAAAAAAAAAAAAAAAAAAAAAAACCTGGAAATAGAAGTGACATACAACCCAGCAATCCCACTGCTGGTACACACTGAGGAAGCCAGAATTGAAAATAGCTAAGACATGGAAGCAACCTAGATGTCCATCAGCAGATGAATGGTTAAGAAAACTGCGGTACACATATAGAATGAAATATTACTCAGCTATTAAAAAGAATGCATTTGAATCAGTTCTAATGAGGTGGATGAAAGTGGAGCCTATTATACAGAGTGAAGTAAGTCAGAAAGAAAAGCACCAATACAGTATATTAATGCATATATATGGAATTTAGAAAGATGGTAACGATGACCCTATATGCTAGACAGCAAAAGAGACACAGATGTAAACAACAGACTTTTGGACTCTGTGGGAGAAGGCGAGGGTGGGATGATTTGAGAGAGTAGCAATGAAATATGTATATTATCATATGTGAAACAGATCACCAGTCCAGGTTCAATGCATGAGGAAGGGTGCTCAGGGATGGTGCACTGGAATGACCCTGAGGGATGGGATGGGGAGGGAGGTGGGAAGGAGGGTCAGGATGGGGAACACAAGCACACCCATGGCTGATTCATGTCAACGTATGGCATAAACAACCACAATATTGTAAAGTAATAGGTCTCCAATTAAAATAAATTTAAAAAATAAACATAAGAAGCTAAAGTTGTTAATTAAAGCTATTCAAAATGTTTTAATTTAAACAGTAAAATGTGATGCCAAGAATTTTTCATTTTGGTATTAAGTTCTGTGTTTTCCCCTGTCAGGTATTTTTAAATTTTTTGTTTGTTTGTTTTGCTCTTTTGTATAATTTTTAACCCTTTCCAGGTAGTTGTGCAGTTAAGAATCCTACTGCAATACAGCAGGCACAAGAGACACAGTTTCCCTCCCTGGTTTGGAAAGATCCTCTGCAGGAAGAAATGGCAACCCACTCCAATATTCTTGCCTGAAAAATCCCTGAAAAAGCCCAGACAGGGAAGCCTGGTGGGCTACAGTCCATAGGGCCACAAACTGCCAGACATGACTGAGCACACACATCACATCAACTTAAGCTAAACTGGAATTACTGTATTTTTTTAGTGGCAAACTTCAAACTCTGGGTTGAGAAGATTGCCTGAAAGAGGGCATGACAACCAACTCCAGTATTCTTGCCTGGGGAATCCCATGGATGGAGGAGCCTGGCAGGCTACAGTCCATGGGGTTGCAAAGAGTCAGACACAACTGAAATGACAAACTTCAGAAATTAATCTTTAAAGTTAAGATCATTGGTGATAGCAAAGAGAAGTCTGAATATGAATTTAAAATTGCTTCTAATCACTAATGACCTTACAAACTGCTAATATATCAAAAATTTAGAAAATCACTATAGAAAATTGCACTGGTCTTGTGCATTTTCCTCAGTGGATTGGTGCATAGAAGATCCTTGGAAATCTGGAGTAACCCTGAAGAGCAATACAAGGACCTCAAAATTTTTCAGTAATAATTAACCTTGCTTTAGTGTGTATGAAACTTTATATGCTGGATTAAATTGAGAATACAGGCTTAAAATTTTTACTTGAATTTTTCAGTTGTTTGAGGAATGCTGAAACATTTTATTACTTATAAACTCTGTCCAGAGTTTAGTAAATACTTTAACATCCATGTGTTGTTTTTCTTTCTGTGAAAAACTTATCTGATGGACTTTTTAAAATTCCTTAAATAGGTTCAGTAGAAATCTAACCAAATACAAAATTACTGGTAGATTATTTCATCTTTCAAAGAATGAAAAGATAACATTTGTCATTAAAACATATGGCATAGACACTGCAAATTAGACTCTCTCTTTTCTGTAATGGAATATAAGCCATCTCAGGTTTTAACTCAAGATCAAGAAGTTAGGCTGAACTATATTAAAAGGCTGTTCTGGGTACTGTTAGGTAGGGTACATGTTAATGGAAGTGAGAGTCCTAACATGTGACTATACTGGGTGGTTTCTCCTATAAATCTACATATTTGCTGTGTGACTGGTCTTGTATGTTTCCCTCAGTGGATGGATTGGTGCAGAGAGCATCCTTGGAAATCTGGAGTAACCCTGCAGAGCAATACAAAGGACCTAAAAAATTTTAAATTTTGACTTCTTTTGCCTTATTCCATTCTCCAGCTCTATATTGGTAGAGGATTTGAAAATCTATCTGTTTACAAGATGGTTTAGAGGAAGTAAACAGACATGTTTTAGTGCATATGCATTCAGTTCAGTTCAGTTCAGTTCAGTCGCTTAGTCGTGTCCGACTCTTTGTGACCCCATGAATCACAGCACACCAGGCCTCCTTGTCCATCACCAACTCCCATAGTTTACTCAAACCCATGTCCATCGAGTCGGTGATGCCATCCAGCCATTTCATCTTCTATCGTCCCCTTCTTATTCTGCCCCCAGTCCCTCCCAGCATCAGGGTCTTTTCCAAAGACTCAACTCTTCACATCAGGTGGCCAAAGTATTGGAGTTTCAGCTTCAACATCAGTCCTTCCAATGAACACCCAGGACTGATCTCCTTTAGGATGGACTGGTTGGATCTCCTTGCAATCCAAGGGACTCTCAAGAGTCCTCTCCAACACCACAGTTCAAAAGCATCAATTTTTCGCATATGCATTAAGAGTAGATAAAAATGAAATAGTATGAACATTCCACAACATTTGAGTTAGATGTAATTTGTTAGACGTAATGAGTTAGATTATATATATATATATATATATATATATATATATATATATATATATACGTATATATATATGTATATATATATATGATAATTTTAAAGTAAGCTTATTTATAAGAAATCTATTTTGGAAGTGGTTCATAATCTTAAACATTCCTATCAGTTCAATTAAGTTGCTCTCTCACGTTCGACTTTTTGCGATCCCATGGAATGCAGTTCGTCAGGCTTCCCTGTCCTTCACCATCTCCCAGAACTTATTCAAACTCATGTCCACTGAGTCAATGATGCCATCCAATCATCTCGCCCTCTGTCATCCCCTTATCCTCCTGCCTTCAATCTGTCCCAGCATCAGGGTTTTTCCCAATGAGTCTGCACTTCTAATCAGGTGGTCAAAGTATTGGAACTTCAGCTTCAGCATCAGTCCTTCCAATGAATATTCAGGGTTGAATACCTTTAGGTTGACTGGTTTAATCTCCTTGCAGTCCAAGGGACTCACAAGAGTCTTCTCCAACACCACTGTTCAAAGCATCAGTTCTTCAGCACTCAGCCTTCAGTATGGTCCAACTCTCGCATCTATACATGACTACTGCAAAAACCATAGATTTGACTGTTCAGAGCTTTGTCGGTAAAGTAATGTCTCTGCTTTTTAATACACAGTCTAGGTTTGTCATTGTTTTTCTTTCAATGAGCAAACATCTTTTTTTAATTTATTTTTTTATTGAAGGATAATTGCTTTACAGAATTTTGTTGTTTTCTGCCAAATCTCAACATGAATCCAACATAGGTGTCTACAGGGCAGCAATGGAGAAACTCTTCCCTGGTGGCTCAGACAGTAAAGTGTCTGCCTACATTGCGGGAGACCTGGGTTCAATCCCTGGGTTGGGAAGATCTCCTGGAGAAGCAAATGGCATCCCACTCCAGTATTCTTATCTGGAAAATCCCATGGATGGAGGAACCTAGTAGGCTACAGTCCATGGGGTCGCAAAGAGTCAGACATGACTGAGCAACTTCACATTCTTTCTTTCTTAATGGAGAAACAGACATAGAGAACAGACTTATGGACATGGGGAGAGGGGAGGAGAGGTTGAGATGTATGGAAGAGTAACATGGAAACTTACATTACTATATGTAAAACAGAATTTGCTGTATGGGAATGCCAAATTTGCCAATGGGAATTGGCTGTATGTCTCAGGAAACTCAAACAGGGTCTCTGTATCAACCTAGTGGGGTGGGATGGGGAGGGAGGCTCAAAAGGGAGGAGATATGTGTAAACCTAAGGAGCAAGCATCTTGATTTCATGGTTTCAGTTTACCATCCACAGTGATTTTGGAACCCAAGAAAATAAAGTCAGCCACTGTTTCCCCATCTATTTGCCAAGAAGAAATGGGACCCATTGCCATGATCTTCATTTTTTAATGTTGAGTTTTAAGCCAGGTTTTTCACTCTCTTATTTCAGCTTCATCAAGAGGTTCTTTAGTTCCTCTTCACTTTCTGCTATAAGAGTGCATATCTGAGGTTACTGATATTTCTCCCCACAACCTTAATTCTAGCATGTGCTTTATTCAGCCCAGCATTTCACCTGATATACTCTGCATATAAGTTAAATAAGTAGGGTGATTATTCCAGCCTTGATGTACTTCTTTCTCAATTTGGAACCAGTCTTTTGTTCCATGTTCGGTTATGACTCTTGCTTCTTGAGCTACATACAGGTTTCACAGGAGGCAGGTAAGGTGGTCTGGTAATCCTGACTCTTTAAGAATTTTTCAATTTGTTGTAATCCACACAATCAAAGGTTTTAGCATAGTCAATGAAGCAGAAGTACACGTTTTTCTGGAAATATCACTAACTTTGTTCGTAATGATGTTTCCTAAGGCCCATTTGACTTCACACTCCAGGATGTTTGGCTCTGGGTAAGTGACACGTCATCATGGCTATTTGGATGACTAATATCTTCTTTGTATAGTTCTTCTGTGTATTCTTAATATCTTCTGCTTCTGTTAGGTCCATACCATTTCTATCCTTTATTGGTTCATCTTTGCATGAAATGTTCCATTAGTATCTCTAATTTTTCTTGAAGAGATCTCTAGCCTTTCCTTTTCAGTAGTTGACCTATATTTCTTTGCATTGTTCACTTAAGAGGGTTTCCTATCTCTCTTTGCTATTCTTTGGAACTCTGAAGTCAGATGCATATAGCATTCCTATAATGATTTTATGTTTGATGTAAACTTGGTAAAATGATTAACATTGCACTGGGAAAGAATGTCTTTAATCAATGACATTTTTATTCCACTTTAAACACAATCAAGGTGACTGGTCATCAGTAAATATCAGTACAGACTGCTCTGAATACCATGAAGTATAAAAATTACAAGCTTTTCAACTTAATTGTTTTCATTATGGGAATAAACCAAAGTATGCAATCTGTTCTAAGGAAAAAGGTTGGGTTGTGATTAGTCAGCCACAAAAAAAAAAAAATAAAATAATGTCATTTCAGCAACATGGATGGATCCAGAGATTGTCTTACTGAATGAAGTTAGAGAAAGACAAATATCATATGATATTACTTACATGTGGAATTTAAAAAATGATACAGATGAAGTTATATGCAAAACAGAAATACACCCACGGATACAGAAAACAAACATAGTTACCAAAGGGGAAAGCTTGGGGAGGGATAAATTTGGAGTTTGGGATTAACATATACAGACTATATATATAAAACACTTAAAAATAAGGCCTGACTGCATAGCACAGGGAACTATACTCGATATTTTGTAATAACCTATACATGAAAAGAATCTGGAAAAAAAAATATATGTATAACTTAATCACTTCACTGTATAACTGAAACTAATCCAACATTGCAAATAAAGTATACTTCAATTTAAAAATTTTTTAAAACCCTCATTAAATTAAGTGAATGATAATCAGCAAAGAGAAAGCACACACACTGGCATGCTTAAGTACAATTTGTGTTGAATATACCAGCTATATCACAGAAAGGAGTAGAACTATTCTGTATATGTGTGTATATAAATTATTATTATATATTTACTAATTAATAATTAACATAATCTGTATTAATGTATCAGAAAAGGAAATGGAAACCCACTTCAATATTCTTGCCTAGAGAATCCCATGAACAGAGGAACCTAGAGGGTTACAGTCCATTGGGTCACAAAGGTCAGACACGACTTAGCAACTAAACAGCCAAAAAATATTAATATATCGACTTCCCAGGTGGCACAGCAGCAAAGAATACACCTGACAATGCAGGAGACACGAGAGATGCATCTTCGATTCCTGGGGCAGTAAGAACCCCTGGAGAAGGAAATGGCAATCCACTCCAGTATTTACTGCCTGGAAATCCCATGGGCTGAGGAGACTGGTGGGCTACAGTCCATGGGATCGCAAAGAGGCAGATACGAGTGAGTGACTGAGCACACACACATATTAATTAATATATCATCATATATCATTAGTATTGGGCATTGATATTATTGATTATTATCAATCATTATTAATAGCATATATATTTAAACTATAGAGGTAACTGATAGACTGTGACTTCATGGAGCCATTTCCTTCATAGTGGCCATACCAGGAACCCACATGTCACTCAGCAGTGTCAACACTCTTCACACATCAGATGACATTTAACAAAGTCGTGCTTAATCATCCTCTTGTCTCATGTGTTACAAGGCTTAGGAGTGAGTGAGAATGCGACTGTTTCCTGGGGCCCTTCTTCCACCATAAGTCTTAGAGGAACACTGATGAAAATGAAAACAGAAATGACAGCAGAAGCTAAGATATGTTTTGCTCTTATAATCTCTCAGGTAATTTGTTAGCTAAGTTATATATCTGATCACTTTTAATCCTTGCAAATTTCTCCTTAGACTGTTAGATTATCAGCCAGCTTGCCTTTGTTGCAGCATCAGAAAAGATGGATGTTTCAGGCAGTCCATTAAATATGAACCCATTAGAAGTTGGTGCAGACTACAGAGGCACCCACTCATTGTTTTCACTTTTGATAGATTCAGCATTATGCAATCTTGGTCAATAGGGAAGGTAAAATCAGTGTAAAACCACTGATACTATTCTTAAATACTTGTTAGTCTGTCAACAAATATTTTTTTTCCAAAAATATTCTGGAGAGATTCTCAAAAGCACATATCTGGGTATGAATAGATGTTTCCATTTTTAAGATCATCAATCTAAATGTGTACTGCCACCGGATATAGAGAAATTCTCCACGAAGAACAAATCATCCTCAACTAACAAATTTCCATAGGGAGAGAAGACATTTTAAATTTATATGTTTTCTAATCAGAATGCTTTCTGTTTTGCAAGATAAAACTGTCTATACCATTAATCATTTACTACTGTGTCTGCTTTCCTTGACTGCAGCGTTTCAGGGAAACACGATCTACTTGGCAACACAAAAGAAATTATTGGCAGGAACACCTTATTCCTCATCATTCACAAAGGTTTACAAAAATGCCTTTTTAAATAAATCCTTTTTATAGTTTAGCATTGGCCAATTTCAATATGTCACTTCTAGTAAGTATTTTATCAATTTTCATACAGCAGAAGTTGTCAGTTTGATGTTTAATTTCAGGTTTACCTATTGTTTTAGCTGAAAACATCCTTACTTATCTGGGAGAGAGTGAAGAACAGAGAAGCCTGGCATGCTGCAGTCCATGGGGTTGCAAAGAGTCAGATATGACCTAGCAAGTGAACAACAATAACATTCATTTTTAAAATTCAGGAAACTGGAGCCCATTATATAGAGTGAAGTAAGCCAGAAAGATAAAGAACATTACAGCATACTAACACATATATATGGAATTTAGAAAGATGGTAATGATAACCCTATATGCAAAACAGAAAAAGAGACACAGAAGTACAGAACAGACTTTTGAACTCTGTGGGAGAAGGTGAGGGTGGGATGTTTCGAAAGAACAGCATGTATATTATCTTTGGTGAAACAGATCACCAGCCTAGGTGGGATGTATGAGACAAGTGCTCGGGCCTGGTGCACGGGGAAGACCCAGAGGAATCAGGTGGAGAGGGAGGTGGGAGGGGGGATCGGGATGGGGAATACGTGTTACTCTATGGCTGATTCATATCAATGTATGACAAAACCCACTGAAATGTTGTGAAGTAATTAGCCTCCAACTAATAAAAAGAAAAGAAAAGAAAAGAAAAAAAAATTCAGGAAATAGATACTTCAATCTGTGCTTGAGATTTTTTTTTTAATGTTGCTTATATATTGCATCTCCTACATTGGCAGTAGGATTCTTTATTACTAGCATCACCTGAGAACCCTCCTTTAGATCAAATCAGTTTAGGCACTCATATCTGAATCTTTGCTACCCTATGGAATGCAGCGCATGAGGCTTCCCTGTTCATCACCAACTCCCAGAGCTTGCTCAAAATCATGTGCATCAAGTCGGTGATACAATCCAACCATCCTCTGTTGTCATCCTCTCCTTATCCTCTGTCATGCCCTTCTCCCCCTGCCTTAATCTTTCCCAGAGTCAGGATCTTTTCCAGTGAGTCAGTTGGTCGCATCAGATGGCCGAAGTGTTGGAGTTTTAGCTTTACTATCAGCACTCCCAATGAATATTCAGGACTTATTTCTTGTAGAATTGACTGCTTTGATGCCCTTGCAGTCCAAGGGACTCTTAAGAAACTTCTCCAATAACACTGTTCAAAAGCATCAATTCTTTGGTGCTCAGCTTTCCTTCTGGTCCAATTCTAATGCCCATATGTGATTACTGGAAAAGCGATAGCTTTGACTAGATGGATCTTTGTAGTCAAAGTAATGTCTCTGGTTTTTAATATAATGAAGAAAGTGGGGCAAACCACTAGCCCATTCTGATATGACCTAAATCAAATCCCTTATGACTATAAGTGGAAGTGAGAAATAGATTTAAGGAACTAGATATGATAGATAGAGTGTCTGATGAACTATGGAGGGAAGTTTATGACATTGTAGAGGAGACAGGGATTAAGATGATCCCCAAGAAAAAGAAATGCAAAAATGCAAAATGGCTGCCTGAGGAGGCCTTACAAATAGCTGAGGAAAGAAAAAAATCGAAAAGCAAAGGAGAAAAGGAAAGATATACCCATTTGAATGCAGAGCTCCAAAGAATAGCAAGGAGAGATAAGAAAGCCTGCCTCAGTGATCAGTGCAAAGAAATAGGGGGAAATAATAGAATGGGAAAGACTAGAGATCTCTTCAAGAAAATTAGAGATGCCAAGGGAACATTTCATGTAAAGATGGGCTCAGTAAAGGACAGAAATGGTATGGACCTAGCAGAAGCAGAAGATATTAAGAACAGGTGGTAAGAATACACAGAAGAAATGTACAAAAAAGATCTTCACGACCCAGAAAATCACAATGGTGTAATCACTCACACTCATGTAGAACCAGACACCCTGCAATGTGAAATCAAGTGGGTCTTAGGAAGCAACACTATGAACAAAGCTAGTGGGGGTGATGGAATTCCAGTTGAGCTATTTCAAATACTGAAAGATGATGCTGTGAAAGTGCTGCTCTCAATATGTCAGCAACTTGGGAAAACGCAACAGTGGCCACAGGACTGGAAAAGGTCAGTTTTCATTCCAATCCCAAAGAAAGGCAATGCCATAAAATGCTCAAACTACTGTACAATAGCACTCATTTCACACGATAGATAAGTAATGTCCAAAATTCTCCAAGCCAGGCTTCAGCAATACATGAACTGTGAAATTCCAGATGTTCAAGCTGGTTTTAGAAAAGACAGACCAACTAGAGATCAAATTGCCAACATCTGCTGGATCATCAAAAAAGCAAGAGAGTTCCGGAAAAGCATCTATTTCTGCATTATTGACTATGCCAAAGCCTTTGACTTTGTGGATCACAATAAACTGTGGAAAATTCTGAAAGAGGTGGGAATACCAGACCACCTCACTGCCTCTTGAGAAACTTATATGTAGGTCAGGAAGCAACAGTTAGAACTGGACATGGAACAACAGACTTGCTACAAATCTGGAAAGGAGTATGTCAAGGCTGTATGTTGTCACCCTGCTTATTTAACTTATATGCAGAGTACATCATGAGAAACGCTGGACTGGAAAAAGCACAAGCTGGAATCAAGATTGCTAGGAGAAATATCAATAACCTCAGATATGCAGGTGATACCACCTGTATGGCAGAAAGTGAAGAGGCAAAGGGCGTCTTGATGAAAGTGAGAGGAGAGTGAAAAAGTTGGCTTAAAATTCAACATTCAGAAAACTTAGATCATGGCGTCCGGTCTCATCCCTTCATGGCAAATAGATGGGGAAACAATGAAACAGTGACTGACTTTACTTTTCTTGGTTCCAAAATCACCGCAGATGGTGATTGTGGCCATGAAATTAAAAGACGCTTACTCCTTGGAAGAAAAGTTATGACCAACCTAGACAGCATACTAAAAAGCAGATATATTACATTGTCAACAAAGGTCCGTCTAGTCAAGGTTGAATTTTTCAGTAGTCATGCATGGATGTGAGAGTTGGACTATAAAGAAAGCTGAGCACAGAAGAATTGATGATTTTGAACTGTGGTGTTGGAGAAGACTCTTGAGAGTCCCTTGGACTGCAAGGAGATCCAACCAGTCCATGCTAAAGGAGATCAGTCCTGGATTTTCATTGGAAGGACTGATGTTGAAGCTGAACCTCCAATACTTTGGCCACCTGATGTGGAAAGCTGACTCATTTGAAAAGACCCTGATGCTGAGAAAGACTGAGGGCAGGAGGAGAAGGGGACAACAGAGGATGAGATGATTGGATGGCATCACCAACTCAATGGACATGGGTTTGGGTGGACTCCAGGAGTTGATGATGGACAGGGAGGCCAGGCATGCTGCGATTCATGGGGTCGGAAAGAGTCGGACACGACTGTACGACTGAACTGAACTGAACTAGGTTGGTCATAGCTTTCCTTCCAAGGAGAAAGGGTTATTTAATTTCATGACTGCAGTCACCATCTGCTGATTTTAGAGCCCAAGAAAACAAAGTCTGTCACTGTTTCCATTGTTTCCCCATCTATTCGCCATGGCCAAATGCCATGACCTTTGTTTTTTGAATGTTGAGTTTTACTCCATCTTTTTCACTCTCCTCCTACACTTTCATCAAGAGGCTCTTTACTTCTTCACTTTCTGCCATAGGGTGGTGTCATCTGCATAACTGAGTTTATGGATTTTTCTCCCAACAATCTTGATTCCAGCTTGTGTGTCATCTAGCCCAGCATTTCTCATGAAATGTAAGTTAAACAATCAGGGTGACCATATACAACCTTGATATACTCCTTTCCCAATTTGGAACCAGTCCTTGTTCCATGTCTGATTCTAACTGTTGCTTCTTGACCTGCATACAGATTTCTCAGGAGTCAGGTAAGGTGATATGGTATTCCCATCTCTTGAAGAATTTTCCACAGTTTTTTTGTGATCCACATACTCAAAGGCTTTGGGGTAGTCAATAAAAAAGAAGTAGAGATTTTTCTAGAACCTCTTGCTTTTCCTTTGATCCAACGGATGTTGGAAATTTTATCTCTGGTTCCTCTGCCTTTTCTAAATCCAACTTGGACATCTGGAAGTTCTTGGTTCATGTAATGTTGAAGACTGGCTTAGAGAACTGTGAGCTTTACTTTGCTAGTGTTTGAGATGAGTGCAATTGTGCAGTAGTTTCAACATTCTTTGGCATTGCCTTTCTTTGGGATTGGAATGAAAGCTGACCTTTTCCAGTCCTGTGGCCACTTCTGAGTTATCCATATTTGTTAGATGATTTTAAGTTAAAGTCAATGTATAATTAACAAATGAATCAAAACTAAAATAGACTGCCATTTATACACCACACAAAAGTAAACATCTTGTTTTATAGAGGCCCACCATTAATTTATGCATGAAAAGTTTTTGATATCAATATACCACCATATCATAGAGGATGCTGGCTTCCAAGTGGCTCAGTCATAAAGAATCTGCCTGCAGTTCAGAAGACACAGAAGGTGTAGTTTCAATCCCTGGTTTGGGAAGATCCCCTGGAGAAGGAATCCACCCCAGTATTCTTGCCTGGGAAATCCCATGGACAGAGGAGCCTGGTGGACTACATACCGTGGGGTCACAAAAGAGTTGGACATGATTGAAACAACTGAACACAATTTTAATTACACTAATATTTTCCTGGGTGGTTCAACAGTAAGAATCTGTCTGCCACTGCAGGAGATACAAGAGACTTGGGTTCATTCCCTGGCCAGGAAGATCCCCTGGAGAAAGAAATGGCAAGTCACTCCAGTATTCTTGCCTGGAAAATCCCACGGACAGAGGAGCTTGGTGGGCTCAGAACATGGGGTCACAAAAGATTTGGACATGACTGAGCATAGCTTGGCACATTTTGAATCTACCAACCATCGGACACATATTTGATATATACCTAAGTGATGCAGTTTAAAGATAACATCTAAATTTTTGTAACTTGAATTCTTCTTGTTATAATAAACTATGTTAAAGCTGAAAGATGAGTAGTGAAAGATTCTGGGCTTAAATTCAAGAGGGCTTAATATTTAGTGAAGGAATCAGTAGCATGTGTGCACACTGATGAATACATAAGCAAAGTCTTTGTGGTTACATCAAAAAGAGATAAATTCCTTTTGCTGGTCATGAAGTTTTTGACTAAGATATCATCTGAGCTAGTGGATAGGCAGGCCAGAAGAGGAAAAGTACTTTAAATCATGAGTTAGCAGACAAGAATATTCAATATTCTTGTGTTCAGTTAATTGGGGAACACATGGGTGCAAAGGAGAAAATTGGCATTAAATATGGGTGGAAATATGCAGAGTATTTCCAGCATGTATCTATTAGTACTTGTCACTCCCTCCCCTTTTCATTTTTGAACAAGTGAAGGGCATTATTATAACTATGTTTTAAAGATGATTTGGGGACTTTCCTTGTAGTCCAGTGGTTAAGAATCCATCTACCCATGCAGGAGACATAGGTCTAATCCCTGATCCTGGAAGATTCTGCATGTCACAGGGCAGCTAAGCCTGTGCATCACAACGACTGAGCCTGTGCCTGAGTTCCAGCCAGCCACGCGTACCAAAACCCATGAGCCAGAGCTGGTGCTCTGCAGCAGGAGAAGCCACTGCAATGGGAAATCTGCACGCTGCAACTAGAGAGTAGCCCCTGGTTACCACAATCAGAGAAAACCCCCGTAGCAAGTAAGACACGGCACAGGCCAAAATTAATAAACAAATAACATTTTAAGAGATGACTTTTTTATAAATATTTTTTAGAGGTAGAGGTTGTATATGGCAGTCATGTAGAATAATTGCTTACCACCTTAGATAGAACGTACATAACAGTTCAAGAAAATAATAGATATTTTTGTTTCAGTAAGCCAATGGCACAGAGGCATGAAGATCATGCATAATGGCAAATAATCACTTATGCTACCAAGTCTACAAAAATGCTGAGGGCAGCATCAGTTCAATTCAGTCGCTCAGTTGTGTCTGACTCTTTGCGACCCCATGGACTGCAGCACTCCAGGCTTCCCTGTCCATCACCAACACTGGGAGCTTGCTCAAACTCATGTCTATCAAGTCGGTGATGGTATCCAACCATCTCATCCTCTTTCATCTCCTTCTCCAGCCTTCAATCTTTCCTAAAATCAGGATCCTTTCCAATGAGTCAGTTCTTCTCATCAGGTGTGAAGGGTAATGAGTCTTATAAACTATGTACACAGATTGTTAGTGGGAGTAAGAGAGGAAAAATGTGCCCTGTGGTTACCAGAGACAACGGAAGAATAAAGGAAATTCTGTTAGCAGATTATAGTCCAAGGAAAAGACTTAAGAATGCAGCCTATTTGTAGGTGTGTGTGTGTGTGTGTGTGTGTGTGTGTGTGTGTGTGTGTGTGTGTGTGTTAGTTGCTCAATCATGTCTGCCTCTTTGCAACCTCATGGACTATAGCCCTCCAGGCTCCTCTGTCCATGTAATTCTCCAGGTAAGAATACTGGAGTAGGTTGTCATTCCCTTTTCCAGAGGATTTTTCTGATTCAGGGATCAAACCTGTGTCTCCTGCATGATACTTTACCACTGAGCCACCAGGGAATATTTATGAGGATAAACATGACTAAAGGATGTATACAAATAAAGTCTCAATTGAGTGATAGAGACAATCTAAAAAGAATTAAGGTTTTTGGCTCATCACTTCATCTTCCTATATTTAACTTGTCTGAAAGATTGACCTTATTTTTACTTATATTTTATGTTTAATTTTACTTCCACATCTGTCTCCATATAATTAGACTTTTGTTGTTACTTTATTCAGAAAGGCAAAGTGAATGCATGTCTAAAAAGAAATCACCTCTAAGGATTGACAGGCTATGATCTTGCTAATCACTAGAAAGTTTACAGCCAGTGATTTCCTTTATGTTCTTTGGTAAAACATGAGTTTGGCCTCTTTAAACTCCAAAGTAGTTAGCGTTAAAGACTTTGAAAGCTTGTAGAGATGCTAATTAAATTAATTATAACTTGATTAACATGTCTTGGTACAGGAGAACTTCAAAGAATGGAATGAGTGACACTCTGAATCTCCAGACAATCACCTAGATATTTTCTAAGTCTATTTCATAAATCATCATCCATCATGACTTTCCATGACAGATATGTATTCTAATAAACAGGGGCTTTAAAAAATAAAAGTATCAGACCTATCAAAATTTGAGTTCCTATTAATAATATATGGTGAGTGCTCATTAAATGAGCTATTATGGTTAACCTATAAACAAGGAGTACAAGAATAGAAAAGATGTGGCAGAAGCAAAATTGAGAAGCATTTCTTCAGATTAACGATTGTTCCCCTCAAACCAAACTTCTGTATAAATAAGACATCACTCAATGCAATAATAAGAAACAGATTGATAAGATGACAAATCACAAGCTAGCTGTAGAGTGTATATATATATTTCATATATTTTTATATATTATAGCTGGCTTTCAGTCTAACCTCCTACAAATTCATTTATTTTTAGCAGTAATTTAAATAAGTATATGATTAATTATGACTATTAAGTCAATGTATATTATATATTTTAGCAGAAATAAAACAGTAAGTATTTATATCTATATTTCTGTGTCTATCTAGAGATAGATAGAATATGTTAAAGGAATGTATATTTATAGCCAAAGTAGAATAAAGAGAACTTAATTTACCATCCTACCTAAAATAACTAAGATATCAGTAAAAAAAAAAAAAAAATGAAAAAATCATTCTTAAGACATTTGACATGAGGGAAACAAAGGACAGTAATCCTTTGCTTAGAAAAGTTTTCAGGGTAAAATACAAGGAGAGAATCCCCAAACTGGTAAGATATGTTGGTTGGGATTCTGGGGGAGTCTAGATGGTTGGAGATTTCTGGGAAGATTAGCAGAGAAGAGAACTGTACAGAGAAGCTACAATTATGTTCAGATTCTTTATGCTCACATATAGAACCAAGCACTTGGCATAAGTGTATGAAGAAATGCTTCTATGATGGAAAAGGAACAAAATATAAAGAATTAGAAAGAGAAATAGAGCAACACAGACTCTAAAATGTGAAATGCCTGTCAACCAATCAAAATTCAAAAGGCTTAAACAGCAGAAATAAACAAACAAATAAACATAAGTCAGTTGTTGTTGTTCACTCACTCATTCGTGTCTGACTCTATGACCCCATGGACCGCAGCACACCAGGCTTCCCTGTCATTCACTATCTCCTAGAGTTTGCTCAGACTCATGTCCATTGAGTAAGCGATGCCATCCAACCATCTCATCCTGTGTCATCCCCTTCACCTCCTGCATTCAATCTTTCCCAGCAACAGGATCTTTTCCAATGAGTCTACTCTTCGCATCACGTGACCAAAGTATTGGAACTTCAACTTCAGCATCAGTCCCTCCAATGAATATTCAGGACTGATTTAATTTAAGATTGACTGGTTTGAGCTCCTTGCTGTCCAAGGGACTCCAAGAGACTTCACCACCACAGTTCTAAAGCACCAGTTATTCAGTGCTCAGCTCTCTTTATGGTCCAACTCTAACATCCATACATGACTACTGGAAAAACCATGGCTTTGACTATATGAACCTTTGTAGGCAAAGCAATGTCTCTACTTTTTGATACACTATCTAGATATGTCATTGTTTTCTTCCAAGGAGCTTTAATTTCACCATCCACAGTGATTTGGGAGCCCAAAATAATAAAATATGTTACTGTTTCCATTGTTTCCCCATCTATTTGTCATGAAGTAAAGGGGCCTGATACCATGATTTTTCTTTTTTTTTATTGTTGCATTTTAAGTCAGTTTTTTCACTCTCCACTTTCAGCTTCATCAAGAGGCTCTTTAGTTCCTCTTCACTTTCTGCTGTAAGGGTGGTGTCATTGGCATATCTGAGGTTATTGACATTTCTCTCCACAACATTATTCCAACATGTTCTGCAACCAACCTGGCATTTTGCATGATGCACACTGGATATAAGTTAAATAAGTAGGGTGACAATTACAACCTTGATTAACTCTTTTCCCAATTTCAAACCAGCCTATTTTTCCAAGTCCGGTTCTAAGTATTGCTTCCTGACCTGCATACAGGTTTCACAGGAGGCAGGTAAGGTGGTCTGATACTCCCATCTCTTTAAGAATTTTCCACAGTTTATTGTGATTTGCATGGTCAAAGGATTTAGCATAGTCAATGAAGCAGAAGTAGACAGTTTTCTGTAATTCTCTTGCTTTTTCTGTGATTCAACGGATGTTGGCAATTTGATTTCTGGTTCCTCTGTCTTTTCTAAATTGCTTGTACATCTAGAAGTTTTCAGTTCACATACTGTTGAAACCTACCTAGAAGGATTTTGAACATTACTTTGCTAACTGTGTGGTAGTTTGAACATTCTTTGGCATGGCTCTTCTTTGGGATTGGAATGAATACTGACTTTTCCAATCCTATGACCACTGCCGACTTATCCAAATTTGCCAGCATATAGAGTTCAGCACTTTAACAGCACCATCTTTTAGGATTTGAAATAGCTCAGCTGGAAATCCATCACCTCCACTAGTTTTGTTTGTAGTGATGTTTCATAAGGACCACTTGACTTCACACTCCAGGATGTCTGGCTCTAGGTAAGTCAGTTAAATCTGACTAATATTTAGCTCAGAATAGTTAGATAGAATTAATAAAGTAGTAGAACTTCCCTGCTGACTCAGTGGTAAGAATCCACTTTCAAATGCAGGAGACACAGGTTTGATAATGTGGTCCCTAGGTGAGGGAAATGGAAACCCACCCCAGATTCTTGCTGGGAGATCCCACGGATAGGGGAGTCTGGTGGGTTTTAGCCAATGGGGCCACAAAGAGTTGAACATGACTGAGTGCATGCACATACACACACGGTATCTCTATACATATTTTTTTCCCGGAAAAATGAAGAAGAGGGAATACTTCCCAAGTCATTTGATGATGACAATTTTTCTGACAATAAGTGATGTCAGCTTTCCTGATAATAAAACTAAGGTCTTTACAAGAAAAGTTAACTACAGTGTTACATTCTTTTGAACACGGATGTAAAAAATCTGTAGTAACAAGTAAAACAAAAAGGATAATACATCATGCCCAAGTTGGGTTTGTGCCAGAAATACAAGGAATAATTACTTGAAAATAAATATAATTCAGAATATAATACCAAAAAGAGTGAAGTCATATGATCAAGTCAATAGTCCAGTAAATGAACTTGAGAAAATCCAAAATCCATTCCCAACTAAATATATTCTGTAATATTGCATAGTGAGACATTTGTGAACCTGATAAGGTGATAAATAAACAGTAGAAACCTCACAGTTAAGATCAGAATATTGAAATAATAGACACTTTTACCTTACAATCAGGAATGAGACAAAGACATCTACTCTAACCACTTGTATCTGATATTCTACACTAAGTTCTAGTTGCTGCAATAAGGCACTGGAAGAAATGAAGTCACCAGACTGGACAGGAAGAAATAAAACTCTTTATTTGCACATAGCATGATTATCAATGTAGAAAATCTTCTTTACAGAAAAGTGAGTGGAACTAACTTAAACTAGATGAGTTTAAGAAGGCTACAGAACATAATATCAACATGGAAAAATACACAGCATTCCTACTCATTAACAACCATTTTCAGAACAATTTGTCAGTTCCTTTGAAATGTAGCCAAACCTGGTAAAACCGAGCAATTCCACCTCTATCTACATAAGAGGTATAGGAGCAGATTTCCATGCAAAGATTTACACATAAATGCCAAGTAGTTTACATGTCCAAACATCTAGGTTAATAATAATCTTCATGCAATTGGCTTCATGCAACTTTAAGATATTAGGTTTCCCTAATATCTACAGTTAGCTTTGTCCAGAAGACCAGAAAATGCCACATTTCAGAAGGCTTCTACCTAAAACTCTTAAAAAGCAAACACATACATTGTAAATCCATGGCTGATTCATGTCAATATATGGCAAAAACCACTACAATATTGTAAAGTAATTAGCCTCTAACTAATAAAAATAAATGGAAAAAAAATAAATAAAATAAAAAATAATGAAATAAAAAAAGAAAAAAAAAGCAAACACACACACAACTTTCAGAAATAAGTCTGAAATACAATATATCACATGTTTAATAATTTATATTTTTCAACTTAATCTAAGCAAAGATAAGACTTAACTTTAAAGAAATCTATTAGATATCCAGGTGACTATTGTGACTAAAATTCTTTTTTATTAATATTCACAATTTAATACACCATTTATCATCTGATGAAATTGAACACTCCTGAGGTTGCAACATTCTTAATTTTTTAAAAATTTTATTGGGGTTAGTTAATCCACAATACTGTGTTAGTTTCAGTTGTACAGCAAAATGAATCGGTTACATGTACACATATAGGCACTCTCTTTAGATTCTTTTCCCATATAGGCAAGATACTTTAAACTGACTTGTCATTATGAGCTTTCCTTTCCAGATGTTACAGTTTAATTTGCCTCTTAAATGCATGGCACTCTAATTAGAATGTTAACACTTTAAGCTTTCTAATTGTAATAGCATTGATGAGAATAACTTCTTAAATTCTATTTCACATTTTTATATTGCATAAGTCCCTTAATAAAAAAATATGGGCTTGGGAATTCACAATCCTGTGTCCTAATTATTCACAGAAAGTTGAACACATGATTTCATCTTGGTTCTTACAAATATGGGGAACATGCAACAACACCTGACAGGTAAACACTGATGTTTCTGTGATCCTGTGACTCTCTTAACAAGTGGTAAGGGAACTCTGGTTACTGGGAAAAACTAGGATCAAATATACACACACATATCTATGTCTGGGACTATCTGCATTTCTAGAGTTTACATATCAATAAATGAATATTTAATTAAATTTGTATATATGAAAATATTTCAGACCTTACTTTAAATACGAGTTGTTTTTCTATTTTACAGTGTCCATCATTCTCCTATATCTTACACTTAAGAAGCCAAGATATCATATTTAATAATTAAATTTAATTGATACTTATTTCCCAACTATCCTTGTAAACTGTTGTGCCTATAAAATTCTGAGGTTTTTCAGAGACGTTTAAAATTTATTTACTGTAACTATTTATATAATCTTTAGAGTATATAGAATTATATTTTAGTAACATAGCTATATTATTAAAATATGATGATGTACATAAAATTCTAACAAGTATTTCCTCAATATTTTTCCGAGTGTTTTAACATAGGTTTAATTGATTTGTATGAAGCTTTATTTTTTATTCATATTAAATCTCATATAATGTAACTGGTTTTTCTTTACATGAGAAAAAGACAGTAAGTTTCTAACACTGAGAGAAATTTAGAGAAATTGATGAATTACATATAGTTGAACAGGAGAATGAACACCAGTTACTAGGTTTTATCTTTTTTCTCTCTCCTTGAAAAGATGAAAGGGCTTAAGAATTCTGTTTTATTTGACTGATTTTGTAGTTGTTTATTTATTTCTCAAGTCAATAGCTTTCTTTCAGAATTTTTCCTAAGTTTGATAGACTATTTTAACTCAGGAATCACAGGAAACAGTTAATCCTTTGTTGAATCAATCCTAAATTATTGATTTGAACCCACCAATAATTGTTCAATAAAAGTATGAGTACTGCTTTTAGAAATAACATTTTGCCTTACCTGTTATGAAGGTGAGAAGTTCACTCAATGAAAATATTTTGTCCCTCTTCATAGTTATCATTTTCTAATTCGCATGCTTATTCTAGCTTTTAATTATTACTATGTATTTTACATTATGAGAAAAAAGAAAATGAAAGACAATTCACTCTGCAGTCATTGGACGTTTAAATAGGAAGAATCATAGTCTAAAGACCATATCTGAGCTCCACTTATCCACTCTGCAACTTTGGGCATAGTTGTCTAAGTTTTAATCATTTGTAAAAACAAGGATAGCATTGCAGATCTGTCCTACCTCCTAAGATAGTCCTAAAAAGCTAATAAGAAAGATAATATTAAGAGATTGGTACAAAAAGCACTAAACAATTTGCATGTATTCTAGGAATCTCTATTCTCTATAGGATTCAAGACAATTTTGTCTGCGAAGCTTGTTTCAGTGTAAAATGATCCATTGCTATGTTGGCAAGCTCCACTTGTTTAACAAATCACCATGTGTTAAGTGCTTCATTTAGGCATCGTTTTATCTTCACTCTATCCCATGCATGCATTGGTTTCACTTTCATTTTTCACATGAAAAAACTGAAGCTCAGTGAGGTTAAAAAAATTGCTGAAAGTTGGCAAGTTAAAAATCTGAAATTGGAGCTCTCTTTTATGTAGCTACTGTGCCTTATATCTTTGTGAGAACATTTAGGTGCTTTTTCTGTTGTTTTGTTTTGTTTTTTTAATTGGAGGCTAATTACTTTACAATATTGTAGTGGTTTTGCCATACATGGACATGAATCAGCCATGGGTGTATATATGTTCCCCATCCTGAACCCTCCTCCTACCTACCTCCCCATCTCATCCCTCAGGGTCATCCCAGTGCACTAGCCCTGAACACCCTGTCTCATGAATCGAGCCTGTACTGGTGATCTGTCTCATATATGGTGATATACATGCTTCAGTGCTATTCTCTCAAATATCCCACCCTCGCCTTCTCCCACAGAGTCCAGAAGTCTGTTGTTTACTTCTGTGTCTCTTTTGCTGTCTCACATATAGGGTTATCGCTATCATCTTTATAAAGTCCATATATACGTGTTAATATAGTGTATTGACATATTTCTTTCTGACTTATTTCACTCTGTATAAAGGTTCTAGTTTCATCCACCTCATTAGAACTGATTCAAGGGCATTCCTTTTAATAACTGAGTAATATTCCACTGTGTATATGTACCACAGCTTTCTTATCCATTCGTCTGCTGATGGGCATCTAGGTTGCTTCCATGTCCTGGTTATTGTAAACAGTGCTGCGATGAACATTGGGGTACACGTGTCTCTTGCAATTCTGCTTTTCTCAGTGTGTATGCCCAGCGGTGGGATTGCTGGTTCATATGGCAGTTTTATTTCCAGTTTTGTAAGGAATCTCCACTATTCTCCATAGTGGCTGTACTAATTTGCATTCCCACCAACAGTGTAAGAGGGTTCCCTTTTCTCTGCATTCTCTCCAGCATTTGTTGTATGTAGGTTTTTTGATAGCAGCCATTCAAACCTGGATGAGATGGTAGCTCATTGGGATTTTGATTTGCATTTCTCTGATAATGAGTGATGTTGAGCATCTTTTCATGTGTTTGTTAGTCATTTGTATATCTTCTTTAGAGAAATGTCTGTTTAGTTCTTTGGCCCATTTTTTGAATGGGTCATCTGTTATTTTGGTATTGAGCAGCATGAGCTACTTATATATTTTTGAGATTAATTCTTTGTCAGTTGCTTCATTTGTTATTGTTTTCTTCCATTCTGAAGGCTGTCTTCACACCTTGCTTATAGTTTCCTATGTTGTGCAAAAGCTTTAAGTTTAATTAGGTCCCATTTGTTTATTTTTGCTTTTATTTCCATTACTCTGGGAGGTGGGTCATAGAGAATCCTGCTATGATTTACATCAGAGAGTGTTTTACCTATGTTTTCCTCTAGATGTTTTATAGTTTCTGGTCTTACACTTAAATTTTTAATCCATTTTTAGTTTATTTTTTGTGTATAGTGTTAGAAAGTGTTAAAGTTTCATTTTTTAACAAGTGTTTGATCAGTTTCCCCAGCACGACTTGTTAAAGAGATTGCCTTTTCTCCATTGTATATTCTTGCCTCCTCTGTCAAAGGTAAGGTGTCCATAAGTGTGTGGATTTTTCTCTGGGCTTTCTCTTTTGTTCCATTGATCTATATTTCTGTCTTTGTGTCAGAACCATACTATCTTGATGACTGTTGCTTTGTAATATAATCTGAAGTCAGGCAGGTTGGCTCCTCCAGTTCCATTCTTCTTTCTCAAGAGTGCTTTAGCTATTCAAGGTTTTTTGTATTTCCATACAAATTGTGAAATGATTTGTTCTAGTTCTCTGTAAAATACCATTGGTAGCTTGATAGTGATTGTATTGAATCTAGAGATCGCTTTGGGTATTATATGCATTTTCACTATACTGATTCTTCTGATCCAAGAACACGGCATATTTTTCTGTCTATTTGTGTCATCTTTGATTTCTTTCATCAGTGTTTTATACTTTTCTTTATATAGGTTTCTTGTTTCTTTAAGTAAATTTATTCCTAAGTATTTTATTCTTTTTGTTGCAGGGGTGAACTGAATTGTTTCCCTAATTTCTCTGTTTTCTCATTGTTAGTGTACAGGAATGCAAGGGATTTTTTTGTGTTAATTTTATATCCTACCATTTCACTATAATCATTGTTTAGCCCTAGTAATTTTCTGGTGGTGTATTTAGCATTTTCTATGTAAAGGATCATGTCATCTGCAAACAGTGAGAGTTTTACTTCTTCTTCTCCAATTTGGACTCCTTTTATTTCTTTTTCTTCTTGATCGCTGTAGCCAAAACTTCCAAAACTATCTTGAATAATAGTGGTGAGAGTGGGCACCCTTGTCTTGTTCCTGACGTTAGGGTAAATGCTTTCAGTTTTTCACCATTGAGGATAATGTTTGGTGTGGGTTTATCATATATAGCTTTTATTATGTTGAGGTATGTTCCTTCTATGCCTGCTTTCTGGATGGTTTTTATCATAAATGGATATTGAATTTTGTCAAAGTCTTTCTCTGCATCTATTGAGATAATCATTATGGTTTTTATCTTTCAATTTGTTAATGTGATGTATCACATTGATTGATTTGTGAATATTGAAGAAACATTGCTTCTCTGGGATAAAGTGCACTTGGTCAGTATGTATGATATTTTTAATATGTTGTTGGATTCTATTTGCTAGAATTTTGTTGAGGATTTTTGCACTTATGTTCATCAGTGATATTGACTTGTAGTTTTCTTTTTTGTGGCATCTTTGCCTGGTTTTGGTATTAGGGTGATGGTGGACTCATAGAGTAAGTTTGGCATTTTACCTTCCTCTGCAATTTTCTGGAAGAATTTGAGTAGGAATGCTGTTCACTCTTCTCTAAATTTTTGGTAGAATTCATCTGTGAAGCCAGCTGGTCTTGGGATTTTACTTGTTGGAAGAGTTTTGATTACAGTTTCAATTTCCATGCCTGGGATGAGTCTACTAAGATTTTCTATTCCTTCCTGGTTCAGTTTTGGAAGGCTGTACTTTTCTAAGAATTTGCCCATTTCTTCCAAGTTGTCCATTTTATTTGGCATATAGTTGCTGATAGTAGTCTCTTATGTGGAGAAGGAAATGTCAACCCACTCCAGTATTCTTGCCTGGAGGATCCCAGAGATGGAAGAGCCTGGTGGGCTGCCGTCTATGAGGTAGCACAGAGTCGGACACTACTGAAGCGACTTAGCAGCAGCAGTCTCTTATGACCCTTTGTATTTCTGTGCTGTCTGTTGTGACTTCTCTATTTTCATTTCTAATTTTGTTGATTTTATTCTTCTTCCTTTTTTTTCTTGATGATTCTGGCTAATGGTTTGTCTATTTTACTTATCTTCTCAAAGAACCAGCTTTTAATTTTGCCGATTTTTGCAATAGTTTCCTTTGTTTCTTTTTCATTTATTTCTGTCCTAATTGTTATGATTTCTTTCCTGCTACTGACCCTGAGATTCTTCATTTCTTCTTTTTCTAGTTTATTTAGGTATAAAATTAGATTATTTATTTGATTTGTCTCTTGTTTCTTGTGGTAAGTTGTATTGCTATGAACCTTCCCCTTGGCACTGCTTTTACTGAATCCCATAGATTTTGGACTGTTGTGTTTTCATTTTCATTTGTTTCTATGCATATTTTGATTTCTTCTTTTTATTTCTTCTGTGATTTGTTGGTTATTCAGAAGTGTGTTGTTTAGCATCCATATGTTTGCATTTTTGATGTGTTATTTTTTCCCCTGTATTTGACATCTAATCTTGCCACATTGTGATCAGAAAACATGTTTGAGATGATTTTAATTTTTTTTTTTCTAATTTACCAAGGCTAGATTTATGGCCCAGGATGTGATCTATCCTTTAGAATGTTCCATGTGCACTTGAGAAAAAGGTGAAATTCATTGTTTTGGGATGAAATGTCCTATAGATATCAATTAGATCCAACTGGTCCATTGTATCATTTAAAGTTTGTGTTTCCTTGCTAATTTTCTGTTTAGTTGATCTATCCATAGGTGTGAGTGGGGTATTAAAGTCTCCCACTATTATTCTGTTACTGTTAATTTCCCCTTTCATGTTTGTTAGCATTTGCCTTACATATTGCAGTGCTCCTATGTTGGGTGCATATATATTTATAATTGTATCTTCTTCTTCGATTGATCCTTTGATCATTATGTAGTGCCCTTCTTTGTCTTTTTATGGCCTTTATTTCTTGTTTTTCTTTTCTTTTTTTTCTTTTTCTATTTTTTTTTGATGCTCAATATAATTTTATTAAATGAAAAAGTAAGTAAATGAGCAAGATATAACCCCTACACCCAAGTAACTAATGTTAAAGTAAAAAAGATATCTACTCTCTTCACTGACTGTCACTCGAAATCACAATCTAAAGGGCTCTTCCTTGTAGCCTTGCTGGACGCCCTCTCCACCCCTAATCCCCATAGAATTTATCACCTTTTCGTCCATCTCACTTTAGGGTTTTGCATATATGTTTATGACTGCATGTAGAGCACTGTATGTTTGTCTATGTATGTAGAGCTGTATGTATGTATGTCTATGCATGTAGAGCATATATATTTATGACTGCATGTGGATCACTGTATCATATCTATGTAATCCCTATAGAATTTATCACCTTTTGGTCCATCTCACTTTAATGTTGTGCATATATGTTTATGACTGCATGTAGAGCACTGTAACATATTTAATTTGTTTATGGCCTTTATTTCAAAGTCTATTTTATCTGATATTAGTATTGCTACTCCTGCTTTCTTTCCATCTCCATTTGTGTGAAATACCTTTTTCAAGCTCTTCAATTTCAGTCTATATGTGTCCCTTGTTTTGAGGTGGGTCTCTTGTAGACAGCATATATAAGAGTCTTGTTTTTGTATCCATTCAGCCTGACTTTGTCTTTTGGCTAGGGCATTCAACCTATTCACATTTAAGGTAATTATTGATAGTATGATCCTGTTGCCATTTACTTTGTTGTTTTGGGTTCACGTTTATGAAACATTTTTTGTGTTTCCTGTCTAGAGAAAATGGCTTGGCATTTGTTGAAGAGCTGGTTTGGTGGAACTGAATTCTCTGAGTTTTTGCTTGTCTGTAAATCTTTTGATTTATCCTTCATATTTGAATGAGATCCTTGCTGGGTATAGTAATCTAGTTTGTAGTTTGTTTGTTTGCTTGTTTGTTTTCTCCTTCATCACTTTAAGTATGTCCTGCTATTCCCTTCTGACCTGAAGAGTTTCTATTGAAAAATCAGCTGTTATCCTTATGGGGATCCCCTTGTGTGTTATTTGTTGCTTTTCCCTTGCTGCTTTTAATGTTTGCTCTTTGTGTTTTATCTTCATTAATTTGATTAATATGTGTCTTGGGGTATTTCTTCTTGGGTTTAACCTGTTTGGGACTCTCTGGGTTTCTTGGCCTTGGGTGGCTATTTCCTCCCCCATTTTAGGGAAGTTTTCAACTATTATCTCCATTTAGGTTTTAAGAAACATTCTCTAGGTTATTTTTGCTTTTCTCTTTTCTTTTGTCTAGTCCAGACTATAAACTAAATAACCAATATTCTTTGAGTCAAAGAGAAAGAAATTGCTTTTGTTTGGTTTTATTGCAGAATTTGGTTTATCTCAGACCAATAATTTTTTATTTTATTTTATGCATTCTCGAGCCCAACTTCAATTCTCATGCTTTTTATAGCCTTAATCTCAACCATCTCTGCTCAAAATGTGCTTAATAGGACATGTTCCTTTGAAAGATTCTAAATTACCTCTCTCAAGTTTATTAGTACTCTAGATTTGGTGAACAAATACAGATGAAATAGATCTTTACTCTCTATGACTTTTTTGATAGAGAGGCATGCCTCTTAAAGTCTATGAAAATCAATTTTAATCTACCTAGACCTAAGAGCTTAACTCTTTTTGGCAGTCTTTAAGTGGCAGCTCTTTCTCCCTACAAAGCATTGAATAGTTCACAGAACTTCCTATGAACTTTCTTCCAGTCTTCCCCTTCACCCTCCCTCCATTCCTCCTTCCCTTCCTTCTTTCTTTCTCTGGGCTAAAATGCAATGATGAAATAACATAATATTATCAATGAATGTGAGCTACCGTTAATTTATAAGAAATAAGCTTGAATATTCATGCATGTTTTTTCAAAGACACTTAATGGTAAATCTCATCAAATATTTTTCTCAAGCTAAAAATATTTTAGCAAATTATATTTCCACCTTTGTGCCTTGCTGATACAAGCCACTCTCAAGCCATTTTTGTGAGGCCCTATTAAATATTTACCTCCCTTTGCTTTCTGTTACACCACTTATTTTCCATGCTCACTATGAACATTCCCTGACACAGATCAGAACCAGGCACTTCTCCAAGGAACTCTTGCGACTTATGGTGGAATATGTTACTTAGAGATAAAAATTGTGGCCCCCTAAATGATATTGGGGTTAGACTATAATCGTTGTTTTGTTTCCTCAGTAGGTGAAGTTAGAATTTTGGAAAATAACACGTTTATTGATATTTTCAGTTTAGCTTAAGATTTAATGGTTTTTAATTGCATCAGTGTTTAGGACTACCCTGGTAATCCAGTGATTAAGACTTTGCCTTTGAATGTCAGAGGTGTGGGTTCAATCCCTGATCCAGGAGCTGAGATCCTACCTGTTTTGTGGCCAAAAATCAAAACGTAAAACAGAAAAAATTGTAAGAAATTTGACAAAGCCTTTAAAAACGGCCCCATCAAAAGTGAAAACAAACAAACAAACAAAACTCATCTTTTAAAACTTTTTTGAAAACTGGATACTGAGTTCAACATAAAAAAATCTATAAATCACTTAAAATAGAAGTTTCAAACTCAAACACTGAAATTGTTTATTAAAATGTTAAAAATAAATAGTCAAAGTAAATCACCCTAATACTAGTAACTGTAGTTAACAGCTACTCTGCTTCTGCCAGGTGCTTGAGCAAAACCCCTGCTCTATGCTGTGGCGATTATGACCACTGTTGTCATGTTCTGTCATAAAATGTTTTAGATTCATGCAAATTTATCTACATTTTCCCCCTTTATTCCAGATTTTGAGCAGAGAAAGACTTATTCTTCATCCCAAAGGAATTTTGTGGCCTTCCCTCCCCCCCTGCAGATACATAAATGGTTTCAATGTTACGTTCAGATTTCTAGTCCACTGGGGATTGATCTTGTGTAAGGTAAAGAACCAGTTGCATCATTAGGTGATGGTTATATGACCAACATCAGTCAGTTTAAAAACCATTGTTTCCCAGTGATTTGAGACATGGTATTTATGATCAACTAAATTCTAACATGCATTTGTCTAGATGCTGCTCTCTGAATGTCTGCATATCTTAGGAGTGAGACACTAATAACCTTTCATCCAGGATTGTCTTCTGAACTTCTGCATGGCAAACAGCTTTGGATGACAGAAATATCATCTCCTCTGGAGCAATGACTTGGCACGCTCACTACTTTTAATGAAAGATTTGGGTTTTGGGTTCTAACTCAGGGTTCCTCTCTCCTAGGGCACCACATCTATTTCACATATCCCTGTGATTACTGGGATTTGGGTGACAGACACAGGTAATGATAATAATCTCTGATGAATCTTCTATCAACATCTTTGAAAATGTAGCAGGAATCCACATTTAATTCTATGAAAATATTGAAAAATCTCAGACGTAATATTAAACTTGAACTATTTTTACTAGTTTTATGTAGATAGACTAATACCACACTGCTTGAATTTAAGAGATTTTATTAAGAGGTTTCAATATCTGGTAGGACCATAACCTTTTTTGTACTCTTTTTAGGATTTCCTTATTACTCTGTATTTGCTTTCTTATATTTTTATTTTTTTTTTATATTTTATTTTATTTATTTATTTTTTGGGGTTTTGTCATACATTGATATGAATCAGCCATAGAGTTACACATATTTCCTATCCTGATCCCCCCTCCCACCTCCCTCTCCACCCGATTCCTCTGGGTCCTCCCAGTGCACTAGGCCCGAGCACTTGTCTCATGCATCCCACCTAGGCTGGTGATCTGTTTCACCATAGATAATATACATGCTGTTCTTTCGAAACATCCCACCCTCACCTTCTCCCACAGAGTTCTAAAGTCTGTTCTGTACTTCTGTGTCTCTTTTTCTGTTTTGTATATAGGGTTATCATTACCATCTTTCTAAATTCCACATATATGTGTTAGGAAAAGGGAACCCTCTTACACTGTTGGTGGGAATGAAAACTAGTACAGTCACTATGGAAAACAGTGTGGAGATTTCTTAAAAAACTGGAAATAGAACTGCCATATGACCCAGCAATACCACTTCTGGGCATACAAACTGAGGAAACCAGATTTGAAAGAGACACGTGCACCCCAATGTTCATCGCAGCACGGTTTATAATAGCCAGGACATGGAAGCAACCTAGATGCCCATCAGCAGATGAATGGATAAGGAAGCTGTGGTACATATACACCATGGAATATTACTCAGTCGTTAAAAAGAATTCATTTGAATCAGCTCTAATGAGATGGATGGATGAAACTGGAGCCCATTATACAGAGTGAAGTAAGCCAGAAAGATAAAGAACATTACAGCATCTTGTATTTTTAAAAGCAACTTATTTAGCTGGGGAGAGGAAAAATATTTGCTGATATTTTTACTGGATTCTTGAATAATACAATAAAGCTTTTAATTACTTAGAATAAACATCTTATGATGTTGAGCTCTTCTAACCAAGAACATGTTAGACTTTCCGATTTTAATTTTTCAGTAGACTGATACAACTTATGTCATAGTTTAAGAACTTTCTTATACAGATTTGCCCATTTATTGTTAAGGCATTTTTCTATTATTTTATATTTTAATTTGTATTTTATACAGGTCTCATCTTCTACTAAAATATCTTACTGGCTGTTACTTTTATATATGAATACTACTGATTATTATAGGGTTTTAAATATAAAGATAAGGTAGTTACTAGATTTTCTAATTGTTTATGTTGTTTTTAATTTTTTTCCCTGGATTCTTAAGGTATACTCTCATATCCTCTTTGATAGAAATAGTTTTAAATATTATTTTACCAGGAAGTTATCTTTAATTTTGTCCTCTTCTATAACTACCTTGGGGAATTTGCTCAAGATAACATTAAAATATTCATGGTGATACTTGACATTCTTGCTATTTCCTGTTTATGGAGAATGTCCCATTTTGCCCATTAAGAAAGATGCTACTCTTTAGGGCTAACATATGCAATAACACAAACATATGCAATAACACAAACTCTCACATCATATACAACAGATCAAAAAGTGTCTATTCAATCCTATGGAGTGTTTTAGTTTTAATACAAAATGAATTTTCAAGATGACTTTTTAGTATTTATGGAGATGAATAAATGTCTTTAATGTATCAGTACAACAAATTTATAATGCATTTATATATTGATTTAAATAGACTGAGATGATCAGAACTCTAATGTTTTACTGAGTTCTCCTTTTAAACTGTGTATGACTGATTTTATTTTGGGGAGACTGTCTTTTGACAACTTTATGCCTTTTATGGAAGAACTCAGTGGTAGAATATTACTGAGTTCTAACAGAGTTAATTTATTTAGAAGTCTTGATAAACAGAAGGCTGGTGCACACTTTCTCTCCTCAAGAATTCCTGAGATAATGATTCCCTGTTTCATTCCAGTGGCTCTTGCTGAAAAGCATGGTATCAGTGTGATTTTGCTTTTGTGGTGCTTTCTTAGAAGTTTGATTTTTTTTCCCCCCATTTGTTTGCCTGGCAGCCCAGAGGAGTTTTCAAAATGATCTTTATGCTTTTAAAGTGGCATCGCTTTCCCAGAGTGCGTTTGCTTGGCATCTGAGTCTTGTGGGCAAATGTCTCCATCGTAGGGGGTATTCCTACAGGACCACCTTTATTTCAGGAGGATTTGCACTCTGGAAGCTACTATCACCTGGCTTTATGCCCTAAACAGATGTGTTACTAGAAGGCCTGCCTATTCAGCAAGCCAGGTATCGGTGGAGTGTGCTGCTCGGCTGTCTGTTTGACCTGTATATGTAAGTGGACTTCAGGGATGTCTAATGTTCAGTGTTCCAGGGCTTAGCAGACCTAATCAGGTCAGAGGAAGGAGTCAACTGCAGAAAACAGCAGTCCCATCAGAGCAGGCTCTGTGACAGGACCCTGACACGAGGCACAGCTGAGAACATTCATCCAAAACAACACAGGCTTCAGGGTGCACAGCAGCTGGAATTCTAAGGAAAAGCTTTTCTCCACAAGCTACCTGATACATTGGCATCCACTGTGACTCAGACTTGTAGACAAATTCTGAGTTGTTATGGCTTCATTAGCTGCCAGTGTGTCCCTTCACATGGAGAAGGCAATAGGAAAACTGTCTGGTGACAAGATAACCTACAATAAAAGGACGATAGATCTCTTGGAGGATGGATGGGCCACATAAGATGCACTGTGAACAAATAAACTATATTCCGTGTTTTATAAGGCACTTCGGCTTGTGTGCTGTCCAGTTCACACAAGTTCTCAGACAGTGAGCAGCAGGGCATTTCTGAGTTTTTCCCGAATATTTGGGGGTGGTTAAGGCCATATATTGGCTACTTATATGACCGTGGGTGCTGTGTGTTTAGTCATCTTAGTCATGTCCGACTCCTTGTGACTGCATGGACTGTAGCCCACCAGGCTCTTCTGTTCACGGGATTCTTCAGGCAAAAATACTGGAGTGGGTTGCCATACCATTCTTCAGGGGATCTTCTTGATCTGGGGATTAAAGCCAGGTCTCCTATATTGCTGATGGATTCGTTATAATCTCAACCACCAGGGGCTTCTTATGATAGTAAATATAGCTATAACTTCTCTCTTTTGATTACAGAAATATTGAGCTAATAAGTTAAATTTAAACAACATTTAAAGATCAATTATCATGTAATTATAAGGTTTTAGTTTTCTAAAATGCATTTTTTGTACTTTCAGAAACTAGCCCATATCTACATGTTTCCAATAGAGCCATGTTAGCCCACTTGGTCAGTAGTTCATCTTCACTCATTCTCTAGTAAGGTACATTTCCTGTGAAATTCTCCTTATGTATGTGTATTGACCATGGCTAAATATTTACAAAGTTAATTGCTATGTTGGTCAAGAGGGAGAAGACAGAGTAATTATCAAAGTGGCATTCACTAATTATACACTTATCCTTCCTTTTCCCATTGTGAAGTATGTCACTACTTGAATATCCATGCATCAGCTCTATATGTTGGATTGGTTAAAAGGTTCGTTTGGGTGTTTTCATAAGATGTTATGAAAAACCTGAATGAACTTCTTGGCCAATGCAATCCAAATAAAATAGAGAGAAAAAATAAAGACCGCAGGACCAAATAGTGATAATTGTCATGGTGCTTGAATAAGAAAATGTGGAATCAGTAATGTTTACATCAAAATGAAAGATGAGTTTTTATGGTAAGCAGACTTGTGGTCCCCAAATTTGCCCATGTCCTAATCTTTGGAATCTGTGATATCTTATGTTATTGGCAAAGGAGCATTAAGATAGAAAATAGAATTAAACTTGCTAGTCAAGTGGTCTTCAAAGACAGATTAGATGAGATGAGATGAGATTGTTGGATGGCATCACTGACTCAGTGGGCATGGATTTGAGCAGAGTCTGGGAGATAAGGAAAGGGAATCCTATGTGCTGTAGTCCATGGGGTTGCAAAGGGTGGGACACGACTTGGCAACAAACAACAACAATCCTTGATTTAGCTAAGACTTCTAGCTCACAAAACTCTAAAATGATACATTTGCTTGATTTAAATGATACATTTGTGATAATTTGTTACATCAGCAATAGAGAGCCAATATAGTTATAAATACTGAATCACTGTAGAATAAAACCATGGAATTCAGTAAGTGATGTTTTCCTCTAGATTGAAATTATTTTAAATGTATCCAGAGATAGTTTCTTAATGGAAATTCATGCTTTGAATGTTTTATGCTAAGGTATCTTTAATCTCAACTACAATCCTTTGAAGGTGTAAAGCAATTAAATTATTACAAATTTCTCTTTAGTTTTTGCTTGTTCTAGTTAAAAACCCTATTTTAAGCAAATTTAATGTTACCTTTTAACATTGAGCTTTGGTTTCAAGTTAGCTATCACTTTATACTATATAACAAGCAACTTTTATTTATTTATTTTTTTACCAAACTTGCAAAACAAAATACAGTACCAAATTATACATGTGAGAAAATGCAAAATGCACTTTAAAATCCAGAGTTAAGATTTCATTTAGATCAGTCATTAACCATTAGGTAAGAGAGCTTATTTAAGGAATTTAAATCATAGCACTTACACTGTATTTTTAAAAGTTGCTAAGAGCACTGAGGTGAAATAACTTGTCAATGTAAGTGTTTTTTCTCACTTATTAGAACAAGACCACCCCATAAAAACCTTTATTTTCCATTACCTAGTCTTCTCACAGAAACAAAATCTTTAATTAGTGCGATGATAGTGTTAAATGTAAAGAATATTTCATTACAAACTAGGTAAAATTCAAGTAACTTGGGTATTTCATTTTTCACAAAGATCCACTTTAAAAATATATATCAAAAGGAAACGGAGAACAAGACTACATGCAATTATATGATGTTCTTTCTTAACTTCAACTATTTAAAACTTTCTGGCATCCACAGTGTAGAATCAGGATATATTTATTTCCAACTTTGTAATCACAAAGCACAATGATTAGAATTACAAACTCATGTTGCATGGCCTTGTTTTAATGTCGCTCTTTTCTACTTTGTCAGAGACTGACGTTTGTTGTAATCACTCAAATCCTTGGGGTTTCCCTGGTGGCTCAGTTGTAAAGAATCTAGCTGCCAATGCAGGAGATGCAGGAGATATGGGATCAATCCCTGGGTCAGGAAGATCCCATGGAGAAGGAAATGGCAACCCATTCCAGTATTCTTGTCTTGAGAATTCCGTGGACAGAGGAGCCTGACGGGCTACTGACCATGGGTTTCCAAAGAGCCAGACATGACTGAGTGACTAATACACTTTTCATAAATGGAATAAAACTAAAGCATACAGGTAAGTGAGCTTTATATGTTAACAATACAGTTAGCCCTGCTGTGGGATCACAAAGATTCGGACATGACTGAGCATGTGCATGCATACACACACACACACACACACACACACCTACCTGGGAAACCACATTGCTACAATATCAGACCTCATTTCATTTATCTAATTGTCCAGTTTGTCTGTAACATCAACCCAAAAGCTTCAGGTATGAAGCCACATTCCTTTTTATTTCACGTGTTTGTCCATTTCTATTCATGTATGACTTTTATTTTTTATTATTTTTTATCATGTATGACTTTTAGTTTGAATGTTTTGTTAGTTTAGATCATTCTTACTTTCCACTTGAAGTATTTCATTTTGCTTCCACTTCAGGACTCTCATATCCACCATAATTTCACTCCATGTAAATTGAGAAGCTACCTTATTCCACCCTCAATGTTAATGACTAGAATTTCCTAATAAATAAATGGGAATAAGAATTAAGTACATGAGATCTTTCATCTCTAGAAAGGATGATACCTTGAAATCATTTATAAATATGTGAAAACTGGAACAGCTGAAAAACCAAGATAATCTTTGTTCAGATATTTGCTTTTATCCAAGAAAACAACTTATACTAGCCTTTTCCTTTACCCACCCAATTAAGTGATAATATCGAGCATTTAAAAATGCCTATATTCAAAAACTGTTAGCTAAAATCTGGATTACCTCTGGAAAACTAACAAAATCAAATGTGCAGATCCACAAAGATCTAATGACTTTATCTTCTGACATGGGACACACCTGAGTGTATGTGTGCTGTTTCGTGCACAGCTCTGTTGCAACCCTGTGGACTGTAGCCTGCCATGCTCCCCTGTATGCGGGATTTCACAGGCAAGGATACTGAAGTAGGGTGCCATTTCCATCTCCAGGGGATATTCCCATTCTAGGAATCAAACTTGAGTCTCCTGAATTGGTAGGCAAATGCTTATACTACCATATTCATAAGGCCCTGGGGCAGGTGACATCCAGCAGAGTACAATTTACTAACACAATATATTTGTATGCATGTCAGGAAGAAACAGTTAGAACTGGACATGGAACAACAGGCTGGTTCCAAATAGCAAATGGAGTATGTCAAGGCTGTATATTGTCACCATGCTTATGTAATTTATATGCAGAGTACATCATGAGAAACGCTGGGCTAGATGAAGCACAAGCTGGAATCAAGATTGCCGGGAGAAATATCAATAACCTCAGATATGCAGATGACACCACCCTTATGGCAGAAAGTGAAGAAGAACTAAAGAGCCTCTTGATGAAAGTGAAAGAGGAGAGTGAAAAAGTTGGCTTAAAGCTCAACATCTAGAAAACAAAGATCATGGCACCCAGTCCCATCACTTCATGGCAAATAGATGGAGAAACAGTGGAAACAGTGGCAGACTTTGTTTTTTGGGCTCTTAAATCACTGCAGATGTTGATTGCAGCCATGAAATAAAAAGACGCTTACTCCTTGGAAGAAAAGTTATGGCCAACCTAGACAGCATATTAAAAAGCAGAGATGTTACTTTGCCCAACAAAGGTCCATCTAATCAAGGCTATGGTTTTTCCAGTAGTCCTGTATGGATGTGAGCGTTGAACTATAAAGAAAGTTGAGTACTGAAGAACTGATGCTTTTGAACTATGGTGTTGGAGAAGAATCTTGAGAGCCCCTTGGACTGCAAGGAGATCAAACCAGTTAATCCTAAAGGAAATCGGTCCTGAATATTCATTGGAAGGACTGATGTTGAAGCTGAAACTCCAATAGTTTGACCACTTGATGTGAAGAGCTGACTCATTTGAAAAGACCCTGATGCTGGGAAAGATTGAAGGCGGGAGGAGAAGGGGACAACAGAGGATGAGATAGTTGGATAGCATCCCTGACTCAATGGACGTAAGTTTGAGTAAACTCCGGAAGTTGGTGACGAACAGGGAAGCCTGACAGGCCATGGGGTTGCAAAGAGTCGGGCATGACTGAGCAGCTGAACTGAACTGATAGTACACTAAGAATTTTATTTGCTATCCCCAATAGGCATTTCTGACTGTGAAACTGATAATACTACTTTGAAATAAACTACACTTTATTTATTTTTTAATAAACTACATTTTAAATGTGTTTATATTTGTAAAACATAAGGTAAAAATGAAATTCAGTTTTTCGTCTCTTTTTAATTATCAAATATTGGAAAAATAATTGATTTTTCAACATCTAAAATCAAATATAAGTAAAAATTGTTTTTCAATTACTTGTATGAAATTTATAATAACCAAAGAACGTGCATATTTTCAACAGTGAAGTCAAAATATTAGGGAAAGCATTAAGCATATGAAATTTAAAGTTTCTAAAATAAAAGATAAGTTAAATTCTGGGAAGTCAAAACAGAAAACCAAAGGAGATGTATGTCTTCAAATTAATGTCCTGATTGAAAGCAATAAAAATATAAAAGATTAATATTATATGCATTAAAGATTCATGAAGGCCAAGTCTTCTAAAAATATAACTTGATTAAACTGGCAGTCAGGAAGTCTTAATGCCATTTTCCATTCACTATTGAATTGATTCACTTTCTATCTTTTGTAACATATCATGAAATTATTCCATGTGAAAATATATGATCTGTTTGTTAATATTATTTTCATACTTATTTGTAGATATTTCATTTTCCAGTATTGTGGAATTTGGTCTTGTAAGGGCATAGCAAAAGGGCTTAGGAACATATGACTATGACTTTATATTTATAGTACAAATAATTGAATAATTTATGAATATGTAAGTCATAATAGTGAGGGTTGCTTAAGATGTAAAATATTGGGCGTTGTACATACTCTGTTTACCCTCACCTCCAAAATTTAATAAAAATGTTTAAATTTAAACCCTCCCACTGGTAGATGAATCCCATTAAAACATAGTTTTGTTTATTTACTTAATGTTTTATATGCATTGTCTCCTCAGTTATCTTACTCTGTAACATTGAAACAATTAAACTTTTATATCTCATTCAGTGCTTAGCTTCAGGTTATTCTCTTCACTGAAAATGAGAAAATCTCAGAGAAACTAATGTAGATTCCAATTCCGTTCAGTTCAGTCACTCAGTTGTGTTCAACTCTCTGCTACCCCGTGGACTGCAGCATTCGAATCTTCCCTGTCTATCACCAGCTCCAAGTGCTTGCTCAAGCTCATGTCCATCAAGTCAGTGATGCCATTCAACCATCTCATGCTGTCATACTCTTCTCCTCCTGCCCTTCAATCTTTCCCAGCATCAGGGTCTTTTCAAATGGGTCAGCTTCTCGCATCAGGTGACCAAAGTATTGGAGTTTCAGTTTCAGCATCAGTCCTTCCAATGAACATTCAGGACTGATTTCCTTGAGGACTGATTGGTTTGGTCTCCTTGCAGTTCAAGGGACTCTCAAGAGTCTTCTCCAACACCACAGTTCAAAAACATCAATTCTTCAGTGCTCAGCTTTCTTTATAGTTCAACTGACATCCATACATGACTATTGGAAAAACCAAGTTCATCTGAACTTTTGTTGGCAAAGTAATGTTACCCCATAACAGTCACCCCTTAACAAAGTAAGAGTCCCTTGGCTTTGTCTTCTTGCCTCTGCACCCCACCCCCAACTTCATCTTCAGGATCTAATTTTCCTGCAAGTTGCCATGGAATTTGGGTTACTTGTTTAGGAAGGTCCAGATCAGATAGTAATTGTAACTGAAGGATGCGTCTATGTGTGTGTGTGTGTGTGTGTGTTTTCTATACCCTTTAGGATTCCTGTTCACATAACAGTGAATACTGATTTGTGTTATAAGGAACTGAAATCTGTATGGTCTGTATAAAGAGAAGGGTCTGGGGTTTAGGCAACCCATTCTATTTTCTTCTGGATGTGGCTTCTCTCTCCCACCTGAGGGTGTTACACTGTGCTTCCTCTCATGGCCTGTCTCCAGCTGTGCAAGCTTCCTAAAACACAATGTTTGTTTCAAATAACTGCATTCCTGCCTTTATCCTTAAAGTTAAAGGTTGGTGGCCCCCTGCAGCTGCCCATGAAGGCCCCAGAGTGTCAGGCAGTGTCCAGCTATAGTCAGGATATTTTAATGTAAGAATAACAAGAAACATTGAGTCTTTAACACTACCCCCTCAAAAACTAGAAGGACCAGAGAATATCTTTCATTTGGTAGTTTATTAGTTAATGAATTCAATATCTATGCTGGTATCTGGTATTTAAACAAGCACAAACACATCATGGAAGCATGACATTACAATTAACGGCACTCAAATGTCCAATAGGTGAAACATAATTGGTGTAAGTTCTTATAAATTCCCTAGTCTAGGTATACATTGAGCATTCAAATTAAGAATAAAGAATAAAAGTCTCATTCTTTGCAATTATAAGTATTTCAAACTACAGGATATTCAGTTCAGTTCAGTTGCTCAGTCATGTCCGACTTTTTGCAACCCCATGAACCGCAGCACGCCAGGCCTCCCTGTCCAACATCAAATTCCGGCGTCCACCCAAACTCATGTCCATTGAGTCGGTGATGCCATCCAACCATCTCACCCTCTGTCGTCCCCTCCTCTACCTGCCCTCAATCTTTCCCAGCATCAGGGTCTTTTCAAATGAGTCAGCTCTTCACATCAGGTGGCCAAAGTATTGGAGTTTCAGCTTCAACATCAGTCCTTCCAATGAACACCCAGGACTGATCTCCTTTAGGATGGACTGGTTTGATCTCCTTGCAGTCCAAGGAACTCTCAAGAATCTTCTCCAGCACCACAGTTCAAAAGCATCAATTCTTTGGCACTCAACTTTCTTTATAGTCCAACTCTCACATCCATGCATGACCACTGGAAAAACCATAGCCTTGACTAGACAAATCTTTGTTGACAATGTAATGTCTCTGCTTTTTAATATGCTGTTTAGGTTCGTCATAACTTTCCTGCCAAGGAGTTCAGTTCAGTTCAGTTCAGTCACTCAGTTGTGTCCGACTCCTTGTGGAATCATGCCTTTTAATTTCAAGGAGTAAGTGTCTTTTAATTTCATGGCTACAATCACCGTCTGCAGTGATTTTGAAGCCCCCCATAATAAATCAGCCACTGCTTCCACTATTTCCCCATCTATTTGCCATGAAGTGATGGGACTGGGTGCCATGATATTAGCTCTCTGAATGTTGAGCTTTAAGCGAACTTTTTCACTCTCCCCTTTCACTTTGATCAAGAGGCTCTTTAGTTCTTCACATTCTGCCATAAGGGTGGTGTCATCTGCATTTCTGAGGTTATTGGTATTTCTCCCAGCAATCTTGATTCCAGCTTGCACTTCTTCCAGCCCAGTGTTTCTCATGATGTACTCTGCATATAAGTTAAATAAGCAGGATGACAATATACAGCCTAGATGTACTCCTTTTCCTATTTGGAACCAGTTTGTTGTTCTATGGCCAGTTCTAAGTGTTGCCTCCTGACCTGTACACAGGTTTCTCAAGAGGCAGGTCAGGTGGTCTGGTATTCCCATCTCTTTCAGAATTTTCCACAGTTTATTGTGATCCACACAGTCAAAGGCTTTGTCATAGTCAATAAAGCAGAAATAGATGTTTTTCTGGAACTCTCTTGCTTTTTTGATGATCCAGCAGATGTTGGAAATTTGATCTGTTGTTCCTTTGCCTTTTCTAAAACCAGCTTGAACATCTGGAAGTTCACGGTTCATATATTGCTGAAGCCTGAGAGTTTTGAGCATTACTTTAGTAGTATGTGAGATGAGTGCTATTGTGTGGTAGTTTGAGCATGATTTGGCTTACAGTTCTCATTTAAAAGATAATTCACATTTCTGTCTTATTTTAAGCTCCCAAATGGGTATAGAGATGTGGTGCAGTCAGCCCAATTTAAACACTGCTAAGTTTGGTCTGATATTGCTGTTTAAATCGATTACAGATTTGAAGTACAATAAAATATGCATTAATTCTCCATTAACATTGGCAAATTATGCTAAAATGTCATTTGGTTAAATTATATTAAATGATTATTACTAATATTTCTAATGTGTTCAACCCAGGTGTACTATACTGAAATTAAGTGGGAACTAATTCAACTAATTATTACGTCTTTGGCTAGTTAAAAAAAAAAAAAAATCTGTATAGATAATGCACATTCTGTAGCCAAGATATTTATGTCAATAACCAAGGGAGCAAGAATCCTAGTGTGTTCTTATTAGAACAATTTGACTAAGACTTAACCAGAACATTTTATTTCTGTTAGGAGATGCACATTGATTGAAACCGCCCTTCCTGGCCAGGCACCAGAGTAACCATTTACACGAATTGTTTTATTACAGAATTTTCTGGTAAGGAACACGGAACTAATAAGCTACCACCAACTGGAAGATTTTGAGAAATGTCAAAAGGAGACACCACATGTCTGACCACCTCCCAGAATCCTTCTCACTGGCATCCATCTTGGATGAGCAATTCATGTGCCACCAGTAAGAATTCTGAGTCAGAATGATTAGCCAAAGACAGCCTGGAAACTAATTCCATTACCATAAAACCGGAGACTGCAAGCCACGTGGCAGAGCAGTCCTCCGGGGTTTCCTTACCTTACTGCTCTGCACCTGGGCACCCCTTCCCAGTAAATTCTCTTGCTTTGTCAACACACATGTCTCCTCGGACAATTCATTTCTGAGTGTTAGACAAGAGCTCACTTTCTGGTCCTGGAAGAGATCCCCCTTCCTGCAACATTTCCATAGCTTATTGTTCCCTGACATGGCTGTTTAGGGGTCCAGAAAAATAAAAATTCCCTTGAAGATCTAAGATAAATTGGTGTTATTAAGCCCTCATACAATTTTGCAAATTTTCTAAAAATTCAGAGAAATGCAGCCCGAAACAGTATCCATTTCTAGATGAGGCCTGGATCTGCTCAATCTTGGCAGGGCTCACCTGGTAAGTATGGGAGAAGACAGGTTGTATGATGACAATTTAAATACTGGAAACTCTACAGAGTGGAAGTCAGGTCCTCTGAGCATCCGTTCCATATGGTCATAAATGAAAATAGGTGAGAATGTAGATAATGTTACCTTGAAATTACAGTATTCTACATTTGCAGAGTGCAGCTCTATCTAAATCCTACAGCACTCCTGTGATACAATTAAGTATTATTGTCTCTTTACAGAGGAAAAATATGGTCACAGATGTCAAGTGATCTGCCAGCAGCCAAGTGCATCATGGCTGGAAGTTGGGATGGACCCAGGGAGGCCTTTGGATCTCAGAATGTGCTCAGAATTGCCAACCACAAACTGATACTTGCTTTGCCATCTACCACTACAAGGATTAAATCATGTGCTACTGCAGCTGCTGACCTCCAACACCCCCTAAAAGAGTTCAGTGTGGGGAGCAGGCATGAGGCACTCTGTGCTCTAGGAACACTGGTAGGACAGATCTTCAATCAGTTAAGATATTCTCAGGAGATAATTTTATGAGCCCAATTTTTGTATCTCCTCTTTTCTAGAAAAGCACTAAAATCCTTCATGATGATGATTGTTCCTTGTGACTAGCAGAAGCTTCATGAGACCAGCAGAAACTTTCTAAAAATGAAAGTTCTCGATTGCATGTACCCCCCCCCCTTTACCAGAATCACATATATATAAACCCATATCTATGTATATATATGTACTGTCCTCTCCCCCGACATTTTTGGAAGTCTCTCAGAGCTATCTGAGGAGTTGCCTCCTGGTGTGCAGTCCTCATATAACTCCCCCACCCCCCCAATAAAACTCAACTCACAGCTCTCAGGCTGTGCGTTTTTTAAGCGGACAGGATGTACCTGCAGTTGAGGCAGGAGAACAGTTGTATAGCTATAATATTTTCCTTTATGTGTTCACATTTAATGATGAGTTTCTCAGAAGATTTCTATTAGGCAGTAACACTGAGAAGTAAAGGAAGACAGAAGAGTGGAATGTGCCTCAAAGAAACACTTCCCCTGCAACACACAATGTATCCCAGGCACATGTGGAAGACAGCTTGACACTCAATGCTATACAATAATTCCTTTCTAATTATCTAATGCCATGCAACCAATCATGACAATACTTACTGGCTAAAGATAACTGATGTGTTAAAATCTCTTGCATTTTCTGTGTGCTAGCAATCCAAGATGAACTGGGATGAACTTGTTGGTTAGGGTCACGCCTGCACTCACATCTATATGGTGGCTGGGGAAGCCAAGAGCTGGAAGACACCTGTCACTTTGTGTGGTGGGTCTCAGCGCCTCTCCATGTCTTCCATGTGGACTCCAGTATGTTTGCCCCAGTGTATTCAGTTTTCTGACACAGAAACCCAGGGCTACATGGAAAGTGCTTTAGCAAGGGGGAGCTGCAATGCCTTTTCTAACTGACCCTCAGAGGTCATGAAGACTCATTTCTGCTCCTTCTTATCAGTTATGACTAGTCACAACTCACTCTGCATCCTCACCTCCATTGACACAGAGGCACATACAGGAAGGCTGACGAGAGCAATGTCAGGTCCTACTGCAGAAGAGTCTGCAGAACAAGAGAGAGGTTGCAACCATATGTGTAAAATAAAATCCACTGTAACATCTTACAGAAAAGTCAGAATCTTTTGCAAAGGATGAGAGAAAGGTCTGAGGAAGAGGTTTCATGGGTACACTACACTCATGCCCCACTGACTAGGGCAGAAGTAACTGCAGGGTCTTGCTCTCACTCTGGAGAAAATTTACAAGGACAGAACTCCATGCACGAGCCCTGAGAAGAAAGGGATATAGATGCCTCTGTGGTGGATGATGGTTCAAAGGTAAACATAATGGGAAAGAGGAACAGGAGTTGACAGTTGTAGAAAATGGCATGTTATTGTAGGCTGGTATCGAGGACATTTACTCGACACTGTGGAAACTAGAAAAACGATACAGATGAGGCTATTCACAAAACAGAAATAGAGACACAGACTTAGAGAACAAATACATGGATACCAAGGGGAGAAAGTGGAGTGGAATGAATTGGGAGATTGGGATTCACATATATACACTATTGATGTGTGTCCATGTGTGGTAAGTAACTTCAGTGTATCTGACTCTATGCAACCCTATGGATGGTAGCCCACCAGGCTCCTCTGTTCATGGGATTCTCCAGGCAAGAATATTGGAATAAGTTGTCATGACCTGCTCCAGGGACTGAACTCAAGTCTCTTACATCTCCTGCACTGGCAGGCAGGATTTTTTTACCACTAGTGCCATCTGGGAAGCCCATACACTATTGATACTGTGTATAAAATAGATAGGGGCTTCCCTGGTGGTTCAGCAGTAAAGGATTTGACTGTAATGCAGGAGCTGAGGAAGACACGGGCTCAATTCCTGGTTAGGGAAGATCCTCTGGAAGAGGGCATGGCAACCCACTCCAGCATTCTTGCCTGGAGTATCCAATGGACAGAGGAGCCTGGCAGGCTACAGTCCATAACGATGGACTCGACTGAAGTGACTTAGCACGCAGCACACATTAAATAGATAACTGTTGAAAATCCACTATAAAGCACAGGGAACCCTACTCAATGCTCTGTGATGACTTAACGGGAAGGAAATTCAAAAAAGAGGGTATATACATATATGTATGACTGATTCGCTTTTCTGTACAGTAAGAAATAATACAACATTGTAAAGCAGCTATACTCCAATAAAATGTTGTTTGTTTGCTTTTTAAAGGTATGTTTGAAATGCAGAGAGGAACAAGGAAGGAAAAATCAGATCCCCCTCCTTTATGTAAGTGGTAGAATGTATATTTATGGGATATTCTACCTTATATGAATTTCTGCGTGTAATCTGCTATGTGCTAGATTTTCCTTGAACTCTGCAAATTTCTCATAAATGGGAAAACTCAACTGACTAGTCATCCTATTCCTAAAAATTACTACTGATTTAGAAGTTATGAAAAATTATTAAAATAGGACCTAGCAATTAGTAAGTACAAAGTTAATGTTGGCTATTATTTTCATACCCTCATCACAGTCTTCCTCATTCCTTGCAAACTTCAGTTGTGATATAGGTCTTTCCAGTACCAGCACTTCATCTCCTCCAAATGTCAGCACTGAGAATTGTAAGACCTACATCTGCCTTGTCTATAATTTTATTTCTAACGAATATATGGCAGCACTAGTGGTAAAGACTCCACCTGCCCATGCAGGGGATGCAAGAGACGTGTGTTCCATCCCTGGGTCGGGAAGATCTCCTGGAGCAGGAAATGGTAACTTGCTCCATTCTTGCCTGGAGAACTCCATGGACAGAGGGGCCTGGCAAGCTACAGTCCGTGGGGTCACAAAGTGTCGGACACAACTGAGCAACTGATCACTCCTCTCCCAAACATCTTAGTGCAAAGAAAGCATGTATCTTTTTCTATTCCTCAAGGCATGAATAATTATGTTCAAAAGTAACACTAGGAATTAATATCACTATCATTATTAATAAAACAAAAATCAGTATATAAATATAGTTTATGTACAGTTTATATGTATTTTAAATATATGTTTGAGTTCAGTTTGTACATAAATTGCAAATTTTGACTTTGGAGAAATGATCTGTGATAAACAAGATTTATGAAGTATCTCATCCAATGTTATCAAAATATAGATGTCCAACCTTTTACTTACCTATGCTTCACTGACAATTTTACAAGGCTACTGAAATGGCTTGAATAACCTTTTGGTTCTTCAAGTCATAAAAATACATTCTGTCTCTGCAAACGTAAATTATACAAATTTACTGTGATTCTGTGGGACAACAGTCTTTTCAGGTCACTCTACTTATAATTACTACTAATTAAAATGTGCCAAAGAAAAGATAGAAATTTATCACTGCTCATTAAACCTGTAAAGACTGTGTTAATTGGATGTCAGGCTCAGTAACTCACAGAAATATTTGCTGCCAGTCTAATTTTAGAGCAAAAGGACAGTGGAGTGTACAGTATTCTAGCTGGGAATCTAAAGTCTGAACTGAAAAAAAAAAAATCCACAGCTTTAGAGAGACAACATATATGTAGTTTTTAAATCAGTTTTCTAATCATCCTTATGTCATTGGCCTAAACAAATGGAATAAATTAGTGTAATGTTTGTTGACTTTTAACTGACATAAGATTGCAAAAACCTACAGCCAATGCAGCGAACAACTGCAGCTGATTTACAAAGCTGAGGAGTTTTAAGAAGCTATGTATATGAAACATATTTTCCTTCCTTAAATGAAGCAAAATATTTTTAGAGCCATTGTATTTAGAAGAATAAGTGTTTTAATTGAAGTAAAACTTTTTATGGAAAACATGAGATACAATTTGTATATGATCCAATGCTAAATCCTTCTATAAAGAGAATGCTTTGTGTGAACATGAAATAATTACGTGAGAAAAATTGAACAAAATTGCTGGAAAACCAGTACTTGACTATGAACAACAAGACTAAATTAGATAATGTGCAAAGTATAAAAATGGCTCTTTTATGTTACCTAAAAAATAAGGTGTAACGAGTGTCCCATTAAGAGCAAATCACACAAGAGCTCTAAAACTGGAAGCTTCGGGCTTGAGACAGAAAGACTGGATATTTGGATTATTGTTGTTCCTGTTCAGTTGCTGTCGTGTCTGACTCTCTGCAACCCTGTGAACTGCAGCACATCAGGCTCCTCTGTCCTTCATCACCTCCCAAAGTTTGCTAAGTGTCCACTGAGTCAATGATGCCACCCAACCACCTCATCCTCTTTTTTCCCCCTTCTCCTGTTACCCTTAAATTTTCCCACCATCAAAGTCTTTTCCAATGAGTCAACTATTCCCATTAGGAGGCCAAAGTATTGGAGCTGCAGCTTCAGCATCAGTCTTCCCAATTTATATTCAAGGTTGACATCCTTTAAGATTGACTGGTTTGATCTTTTTTTCTATCCAAGGGACTCTCAAGAATTTTCTTCAGCACCACAGTTTGAAAGCATCGATTCTTCAGTGCTCAGCCTTCTTTATGGTCCAACCCTCACATTTGTGCATGACCACTGGAAAAACCATAGCTTTGTCTATATGGATCTTTGTCAGCAAAGTGATGTCTCGGCTCTTTAGTATGCTGTCTAGGTTGGTCACAGCTTTTCTTCTAAGGAGCAAGTGTCTTTTAATTTCATGATTGCAGTCAACATGAACAGTGGTTTTGGAGCCCAAGAAAATGAAATCTGTCACTATTTCCACTTTTCCCCTATTTATTTGCAATTAAGTGTTGGGACTGGATGCTATGATCTTCGTTTTTGAATGTTGACTTTTAAATCAGCTTTTTCACTTTCTTCTTTCTCCTTTATCAAGAGGCTCTTTAGTTCCTCTTCAGTTTCTGCCATTAGAGTGGTGGAATCCACATATCTGAGGTTTTTGGTATTTCCCCTGTGAGTCTTGATTCCAGCTTGTGATAGTGGTGGTTTAGTCGCTAAGTCACGTCCAACTCTTAGGACCCCATGGGCTGTAGCCTGCCAGGCTCCTCTGTCCATAGAGTTCTCCAAGCAAGAATAATGGAATAGGTTGCCTCTTCCTTCTCTAGCTTGTGAGTCATTGGATTATTGGTTAAATACTACTACAATGTCTATGCCTTCTTGGTAAATAGATGGGGAAACAATGGAAACAGAAACATACATTTTTTCTTGGGCTCCAAATTCACTGAAGATGGTGACTGCAGCCTTGAAATTAAAAGACACTTGTTTCTTGGAAGAAAAGCTACGACCAACCTAGACAGCATATTTAAAAGCAGAGACAATACTTTGCCAACAAAGGTCCATATAGTCAAAGCTATGGTTTGTCTAGTGGTCATGTATGGATGTGAGAGTTGGACTATAAAGAAAACTGAGCACTGAAGAATTGATGCTTTTGAACTGTGGTGTTGGAGAAGACTCTTGAGAGTCCCTTGGACAGCAAGGAGATTAAACCAGTCCATCCTAAAGGAAATTAGTCTTGAATATTCATTGGCAGTACTGATGCAGAAGCTGAAGTTCCAATACTTTGGCCACCTATTGTGAAAAAGTGACTCATTGGAAAAGATCCTGCTGCTGGGAAAGACAGAAGGCAGGAGGAAAAGGGTATGGCAGAGGATGAGATGGCTGGATGGATCACTGACTAAATGGACATGAATTTGAACCAGCCCAGGAGTTGGTGATGGACAGGGAAGTCTGGTGTGCTGCAGTCCATGGGGTCACAAAGAGTTGGACATGATTGGGTGACTGAACTGAACTGATGACTTCTTAGATCCAGACACCTCACATGTGCTATCATAACTCCCTGTCCTTTATGCTTACATCCTATCACCTTGTGTCTTAATTTTAAAACTCTTCTGCTGTTACTCGGATACAAATCTTAATGACAAGCTAATTATATGATCATTTAATTGAATTTTTGTGCTTCAAAAAGAGCCTCTATGTATGGTATAGTTAGCATGAGTCAAGAGTATTATATCATTTCTACCAATAATTAGTCCAAATTCCATCTAAAACTATCCATCATCAGGTAGACTGAATACAGGAATTCAGGATCATTATACCCTTGAACTTGGTAAAAGTAAATACCAGACTTCCCACATTAAAGACAAGTGCAAGGCCTATGTGCACAAACTGTGCACATAGTTTGGCATATTGACTGTTTTGAGCTAAAAGAACTTGAAAACAGTAAGTATGAAAGGAACAGTCACTGTTTACAATAGCTAGGACATGGACACAACCTAGACATCCATTGGCAGATGAATGGATAAGAAAGCTGTGGTACATATACACAATGGAATATTACTCAGCTATTAAAAAGAATGCATTTGAATCAGTTCTAATGAGGTGGACAAAACTGGAGCATATTATACAGAGTGAAAGTAAGTCAGAAAGAAAAACACCAATACAGTATATTAACGCATATATATGGAATTCAGAAAGATGGCAACGATGACCCTATATGTGAGAGAGCAAAAGAGACACAGATGTAAAGAAGAGACTTTTGGACTCTGTGGGAAAAGGTGAGGGTGGGATGATTTGAGAGAATAACATTGAAACAAGTATATTACCATATGCGAAACAGATCAACAGTTCAGGTTTGATGCATGAGACAGGGTGTTCGGGGCTGGTGCACTGGGATGACCCTGAAGGATGGGATGGGGAGGGAGGTGGAAGAGGGGTTCAGGATGGGGGACACATGTACACCCATGGCTGATTCATGTCAATGTATGGCAAAAACCACTATAGTACTGTAAAGTAATTAGCTTCCAATTAAATAAATTAATTTACAAAAAAAAAAAAAGTAACACTCAGATATCCCCTTTTTAGGAGATGAAACTCCCATGTGGAAGATGCTCTCCTTAAACCAAGAGGAAAGAGCCTTATCATCAGAGGCAGGGAATCGAGCAGAGACAAATGTGCACAGACAAACACTGTTAACGTAATCTCATCCTGCCTTGGTCACCCTTTGCCTTTTAGTTACTTTTCCACATCCCTGCCCTTTTGGTTAACCCAGTATATAAGCATTCAGATCCATCCAGGCTTTGGGTTTTCATTTTGCTGTGAGGGCGATCTGTTGCTCCTTGTTGTCCGGGCACTAAGTCCAGCTGACCTTTTGGGACCCCATGAACTGCAGCACTCCAGGCTCCCGTGCCCCTCACTCTCTCCCGGAGTTTTCTCAAATTCATGTCCATTGAGTTGATGATGGATGCCATCCTTTGCACCCCTTCTCCTCCTGCCTTCAACCTTTCCCAGCATCAGTGTCTTTTGCAGTGAGCCAGCTCTTTGCATATTGGAGCATCTGTCCTTCCAATGCATATTCACGGTTGATTTTCTTTAGGATTGATTGGTTTGATTCTCCTTGCTGTCCAATGGACTCTCAGTCTTCTCAACATCACAAATTGAAAGCCTCAATTCTTCAGCCCTCAGCCTTCTTTTTAAGACTTTTCTCCTGTTAATCTCTTTTACGTCTAAAGACCCTGAACCCAGCCCAAGACCCTGAGGTCCCTGTAAAGTGTTGCCTCTCTAGTGTGTCTGGCTTGGGCGCCAGGCTGTCCTGGGCTGAGAGATCCCATTCATCCTAGAGATGTTAGCTGAAATCTGAGGCCCCTGACAGAAAGCCAGCAAGAGGCAATAGTCCTCCCACCTCAGCCTCTGGGTGTCTATCAGCGCTGTCTGGGGCACGGAGGAAGGTAAGGATTCTCCTTCATTCCTTTCCAAAGCTCAGTCAGCAGGAGAAAAACATTTGTAAGCATTAGTTCTTTGGATTGAGACTGTGAATTTGCTCCTGGGTCTTCACTGGAAATTGCTCCTAATCTTCCAGGGAATAGTCACTGTTTTCCTTTGCTATATCAGTAACCCTTTTGTATCTGCTGTTCTTCAAGTGCTTTTAGCTCAAAATAGTGAGTACGCCCACTAGATTTTCTGCTACCTTTCATTACCACCCAGTCCCTCCCCCACCAGGTTAGGCAGCATCACATGGCACAAGGTCACCTGAGTACACGTATATGAACTGACGAACCTGTAGAACTTCACTTAACTCACCGTGAACACAGCCTGCAGGATCTTTTTCTACTTCTATACAGTTCTCACAGCTGTACTTCATCACTTAACTTAGGTTTGGGATATTTTTTAAAATTTGGATCATGCAGTTATAGCTATAGAGATTGTAATATGGAAACAGCTGCCACACACTCATTTATTGACATTTTACCTCAATTTTTTTTCCTTATGGGCATTCCTCATTTTAAAATGCCCATATTCATTTATAACATAATTTTAGTATTTTAATAATCTTTAAATTATTCCAGGTTTGATACCTGGGTCAGGAACATCCACTGGAGGAGGGCACAGCAGCCCACTCTAGTATTCTTGCCTGGAGAATCACATGGACAGAGGAGCAAGCCTGCAGGCTGCAGCGCATAGCGAAAGTAAAATTTGCTCAGTCGTGTTCGACTCTTTGTGACCCCATGGACTGTAGCCTGCCAGGCTCCTCTGTCCATGGATTTCTCCAAGGAAAATATTGGAGTGGGTAGCCATTCCCTTCACCAGGGGATCTTCCCCACCCAGAGATCGAACCTAGGTGTCCCATATTGCAGGCGGATTCTTTACTGTCCCAGCCACCAGGGAAGTGCAGTCCGTAGGGTTGCACAGAATCAGACACAACTGAAGCAACTTAGCACACACACCATACACGTTTAAATTATTCAAAGTAAAAATCATCACAAACTAGCTTATTTAGCAACTAAGGACATGTCATTTTCATGTTCTGGACATATTTTGGACACTAAGACAAAAATATCTGAAATAAGTTTAAGACAAAGCTTTATAAAAAATCCTTTTACAATGTACATTTTATTTAGATACATGTCATACTTTTCGAAAGGAGTGCCAGATCTTACTCGCAGGAATACCTAACGGGAGTACAGTCTTATGCTAAATTTTATAAATTAATATAATGTTTTGTTCTATTTATTTGCCTCCTACAAACTAAATGAATAACATATCATTAAAAATTGTCTAATTTTCAACATGATGACTTTAGCTAAATTTTTTTCTCCCATAATAATTAACTTGTCAAAAACTGTGTCAAGGGCATTTTACGATCTAAGAACCATTAATTTGTCTCTGTTTTAAAACCTGCTATCCTTTGAATTATTATCTTAAAAACAAACATAAAAACAAAAGAATTGTTAAATGGAGAGACAATGGGACTTTTGTTTTAAGTTAGTAACTTTCAGTAGCTGTAAAAAATGAAAGAAAATGTAGACCATTTTCCTTTACTCTAGAAGCATAGCGATGGGTTTAGTTTTCTGAGCTGATTTTGGTTTTCAGCCCCCACCTCTTAACCGACCTTGTAGAGGTCACACTGACATTCTGATGGCATATCCTCAGTTCAGTTCTGTAGCTCAGTCGTGTCTGACTCTTTGCCACCCTATGGACTGCAGCACGCCAGGCTTCCCTGTCCATCACAAATACCCAGAGTGTGCTCAAACTCATGTCCATCGAGTCGACGCCATCCAACCATCTCATCCTCTGTCGTCCCCTTCTCCTCCTGCCTTCAATCTTTCCCAGCATCAGGGTCTTTTCCAATGAGTCAGTTCTTTGCATCAAGTGGCCAAAGTATTGGAGCTAAAGCTTTGGCATCAGTCCTTCCCATGAATATTCAGGACTGATCTTTAGGATTGACTGGTTGGATCTCCTTGCAGTCCAAGGGACTCTCAAGAGTCTTCTCCAACATCACAATTCAAAAGCATCAATTTTTAGGTGCTCAACTTTCTTTATAGTCCAACTCTCACATTCATACATGACTACTGGAAAAACCATAGCTTTGACTAGACAACCTTTGTTGGAAAAGTAATGTATCTGCTTCTTTTTATGTTGTCTAGGTTGGTCATATCCTGTGGGTCCTTATATAATCAGGGCATTTATGTTTCTCTACCTGTCACCATGACTGATTGTTGGCAATACTCCTTCATGGTAAGTACAATTCTCTCTCATCTTAGGTACACAATGCAACCATTTCTCTGCTGAGATTTAATTTTATTTTTTTCATTCTCTAAAACTTTTCACAAAGGCTTCTTTATTATCCATAAATGCTAGTTCCAAATTCTTCACTATATGTGGGTTGGTTTATATTGATTTGCTCTTTAATATGGGGCCCATGTTCCTGTTTTTATGGGCATTTAGCAATTATATATATATTGAGTATTTTGGATGTATATTTCGGGTAATATATTTTTTGAGATATTGAGTTCTGTTATTTTCCTCTGAAATTCTGTACCCTCCATGGTGGGGAGCAATATATACATATTAATGAATCATTTTATAATTGGAGGATAGTTTCTCTACTAACCGCTGTGTTAGTTTCTGCCATATATCAACAAGAATCAGTCATAGGTATGCACATGTCTCATCCCTCTCGAACCTCCCTCCCACCTCCCACCCTGCCCCACTCCTCCTGGACGTCACAGAGCACCAGGTTTGAGCTCCCTGTGTCATACGGCAAATTCCCTCTGGCTCTCTGTTTTGCATGTGGTAGTATACATGTTTCCACACTACTCTCTTGATTCTCAAAAGAAAAGCATCATAATCCTCAAGTTCAATTCCTCTCATCAAGGACCAGCTCCTCAACTGTCTTTTGATAATCTTTAGTTCTTGTTCAAAAATAAATTTTAAATATTTTTCCAGAATTTTAAATTCTATCTGAAAGTCTGAAAAAAAATCTGCTCTGCCATTCTACAATTACTTTTTAAATTTGTTATACTGATCAGTCTTATACGATAAAAATGTGAAGCTCCAGGAACTTATTCCCTGGCTGTCTAGTGGTTAAGACTCCATGCTTCCACTGCTAGGGACATAGGTTTGATCCCTAATCAAGGAACTAAGATCCCACAGACCACACAGTGTGGCCAAATAAATGAAGCTTCAAAAAAAAGTAAGCTTCATAGGATACAAGCTCTATTTTCTTTCTCTACATTGAATCCCCATCTTTAATTGCTGTATATGTATAATTCTTAGCTCTTATGCATTGTCATACTTTATCCTCTTAAAAATATCAGGAGGTGGGTATTACATTTATGATCACTTTAACATGATAAAAATGAAGCATGATTAATTAGATTATCACAGATCTCAGTCCTGGTAGTAACAGATGGAGTATAATCAGAGGTACATCACTCTTGTTTTTGATTACTAAATATGATATGGTGCATGGTTTTGCTCATTGTGGAATATAGTTAATTTAATAAATATTTTTTATTGATATCAGCCACACCCTAACCTCTTTTTCTTAACTGAAAAATGTATTAGTAATACAATAATAAACAAATGAAGTAACTTATTATGGAAAATATGTTGGAAAAATTCTTATTATTCTATGAGCCCCTGGATTCATTTTCTAAACAATGTTAGAGAAACATTTGAAATTCCTTTCACTATGCACTTGAAAAAAAATCTAACTAATATATTACTTTTTCTTATTTTTTCCTCTTTGAATGATGCTTCACGTGAGAGAATTTAGACAAAGTTAAAATATTATGTGGATGTAAATTACATACTTAGTTCCTTGTTAAGCTGCCTGTAGAGCATAAAAGCACATAATTTATTTACTGAGTCCATATTTATTATCTACTATAGCCCATTAGCTGTGAACATGGTATACAGGTCACGCAAAAGTATGCTGTAAACTGAGAGAAACAAAACAGACATAAGCAGAACAGAATAAATATAAGTTGATGTACTAGTAAAGGAAAAAAAAGAAAACTGAAATGGATACTTCCAGATCAAGTCTAATTTTTTGCCATGAGAATTGTAGACTCTTTTGGGCGTCTACTCTTTAGTATGTGCATGCTGGGTATGGCCTGTGTGTTAGGGGATAGTGTTGCCATGGAGGGAAGGGGGATGTTTTTCTTTTCAAACACTAACTATATCAATTACTTACTGCTGTTTAAAGCTAAATGGCTTAAAAACATCTATAGTTTATGAATTCCCAAAAAACTATGAGGTGTGTGGCTATTTCTTTGCTGATTTCAGCTAGACTCACTTATGTCTCATTGATTAGCTGGAGGTTCACTTTCACTTTCAGCTAGATTGGGAGGCCAAGGTGGTGAAACGTTCAAGTCAGACTGCAGATGTTGGCTCCTGGCTAAAGTGGCAAAACTGTTCTCCATGTGGTTTCTCATCCTCAAGAAGGAGTGTTTGCTGTTTTACATAGTTCTTGTCAGGGCAACAAAAGTGGATGCTACAAGGCCCCTTGAAGCTGAGACCCTAGAAGCTGTAAAATGTCATTTCTGCAACATACTGTTAGTGAATGGAGAGTGCCACCTAGAATTCGACAGAAGGTGGGATGAAAGATGGGAGGACACAAAATTAGTATGGTTATGCTTAAATTGGGCGTCCCTGTGACACAGCTTCCCTGGGGCAGAATCTGCTTGTAATGCAGGAGACTCAAGTTCAATCCCTGGGTTGGGAAGATCCCCTGAAGAAGAACATGGCAACCTACTTCATTGTTCTTGCCTGGAGAATCCCATGGACAGAAGAGCCTGGTGGGCTACAGTTCACAGGGTCTCAAAAGAGTTAAGAAGTTGTGGTTGTTAAACTACAACAGTGCATCCTTCAGCCACAATTGCTTCCATTTTCCCCTGAGAAAATATATTCACCAAACCCCAAATCCACTCAGTCTCATTTATGGGATCAAAGCCAGACTCCAGCATCTTAGGAGCATCTTTCCATATAGGAAAGTAGCCCTACATTGATCCAAGTATTCAATTATTTTGGTTAAATAAAGAGCTGTGAGCATCAAAGAACCTCCCCTCAATATAGAGGGAGACAGAGACGTAGCACATCTGTGAGACTGGGACAATATGACAGCAAAATTTAGAGGATCAGATTAATCAAGAATAGGAAGAAGGAAAAGCACACAGCAGTCGTTAGTCCATAATCACTCTTCAGGTTGAAGCAAGCAGCGGCAAACCACTCCAGATCTTGCCTGGAGAATCCCATGGATTCCTCCAGGGCCAGGAACATTTCTGGAATAAGACTCATATGTGCTCATTACTCACTAGGGCTTCCCTGGTGACACAGACAGTAAAGAATCTGCCTGCAATGTGGGAGGCCTGGGTTAGATCCCTGAGTTGGGAAGATCCCCTGGAGGAGAGCAGGGTAACCCATTCCAATATTCTCGCCTGGAGAATCCCAAGGACAGAGAATCTTGGCGGCCTACAGCCCATGGGGCCCAAAGAGTCAGACATGACTGAGCAGCTGAGCACAGGGTTTACTAATTCACATTTCCCCTCAGCACGTGGCTCCCTCTTGGAGCTTTGGGCACTGCCCCCTAAAGCCAGTTTCCTTTTCAGGGGGTATAACGGAGCCACTGTAAATGACCAATGTTCATATCTGCAAAGAATTTTCATTTTCTTTTCTTCTTGTATAAAGCTGGGAGTCCCTTTAATTTTTAGCTGTCATTTCCTTTTTAATCCAAACTGATAGCATTTTTACTGGCACAATTCCCTTAAAAAAATGTTTATCTGTAAGATGTGGCAGGTGTCAGTTTCCTAACAATTCTTTGAGCCCCCTTTTCTCTTGCCAGAAAATTTTCCTAGATACAATCTGAAATGTTTAAAAAATCTTAACAAACTGTACTAAAGTCACACCCTTGATCTAATCTTTAGCCCCAGGTCTGGTTTCACACTGAGAATATTTTCCCCATCAGAGACTAGAGATGAGTGATATTTTTATTTTTGATCCTTTAAATCCTTCAAACTTTCCTCTAAAGTTTGCTTTCCACTCTACACAGTTATCTCCCTTCCTGTGTTTTAGCACATGGAGATATAAAATTGTAATGTGACATTTTATTATAAAGATATCTTAAACCAAATCTACAAGTGAGTTAAGTGCACTGTTTATTTTTCTAGTTTTTCCTGCTGAAAAAGTTTTTCTTGCCAGTTGATCTCCAGTTATGCAATGTGAGGCACCTTTGCTCCAACTTCCAAGAGCAGCTGCCCCTCTGCTCTCCTTGGCTTCCCCTATAGTGTCCTGGGCACCCTTCCAGCTCTGCTGTCTCACTGCCTCAAAGCCAAGGATGCAAGCTCAGATTACTGCTGTGAAGCACACTAATTCTTCCACCAGTCACCTATCGCTAAACTACTCCAAAATTCAGTGCTAATGGAAGTGATTCTCCCTCAAGGTTAAAATTATTATTAGTTCTCAGGGTGAGCAAGCCATTTCCTGAGCTCACCCATGAAGCCACATTTGGCTGGAGAATCAGCTGCACTGGATTGTCCAAGTTGGGCAAGAATCAGCTCAGATTCCAGAATTTTAAGAGTTTTATTTCTGAGAAAAATTCAGAAGTAAAGTCACAACCATAAAATTTCATAGATAAAAGGTCCCATAAATTTAAAATTTAAATATATATCCTGAAAATGAGGGAAAAAAGCATAGAGGGCAGATTTCTATATATATTTTGTTAAAAGAATAAAGTTTCTGCAGTAAGGAAAAAAAATGACTGAATATAAAAGATCAGTGAAGTGAGCATTTTAAAAGAGTGTAGTAAAATAAACTGAATAAAACTATATATAATTAAAATATTCAGAAGCAACTTATTTATAATCTATATGTACCCAAATTTTCCTAGCAATTAAGAAGAAAGAATCTCTGAGAAAAGATGTATGTCAGGAAGTGATAACACTCAACAATATTCTGAATCAAGTCTAATAAGCCTTCCAGATCTTTGTTGCTGTTGTTTAGACACGAAGCTGTGTCCAACTGTATGCTGCCTCACAGATTGCAGCATGCCAGGCTCCCCTGCCCTTTACCATCTCCCAGAGTTTGCTCAAACTCATCTTCATTGAGTTGGTGATGCCATCCAACCATCTCATCCTCTGTTGTCCCCTTCTCCTCCTGCCTTCAATCTTTTCCAGCATCAGGGTCTTTTCCAATGAGTTCACCCTTTGCATCAGGTGGCCAAAGTATTGAAGTTTCAGCTTCAGCATCAGTCCTTCCAATGAATTTTCAGGATTGATTTCCTTTAGGAATGACTGAAAGGTTGGTAATGTATGGTTCTGAGACACATGTGCTATCATGCCATTTAAATTCCACATTTGGTTTCATAGCTTTCCAGCTACAGGAAGAACTGATTCTTGATGACATTTATACTGGCCCTTGTAGGATTACAGACCTGATGGTTTCTTCGCCCAAAATGGTGATGCTACTTGGAGTAACATTTGCCTTTTTAATGCATTTTCACTAAGGAATTAGAGTTTATGTGTTCAGCCACTAAATGGGACATTTTAAATACATTTTCTCATTACTGCTTATTTTTAGCATATTCTGAAAGAGCAAATGGCCAAATAGAGATTTGCTTGCAAATATCATACACTTTCAAGTGAAACTCCTTTGCAAATATATATTCCTTACTATTTTCTTATCCTCCAAATATATTAAAGTATAAAAGCAATGCAATGCACAATTTTCTGAGTGACCATTTCAGGCTCTGCATAGGGGTTGGGGGTATGAGGATGGTTCCTCTCAGTCAAAAGCAGTACATTATTTATTTGTTCCATGTGCCTTGAAAGGAAAATTTCCAAGGGAAGAAACCTGATGCAGACTTAAAGAAAAGACAAACCACAGGTGACAGCCTACAGACACATATGTCACAGGGTGTTTCCTGTTTGGAGGTAACATCACAATGGGCTGCCAATTATCAAGGCAAACAGACTGATTTCTCACCCTGCTAAGTTTATCCTGCAGTTTGACTGCCATTGGCTGTGAAAACTCAGGCAGTTTCTGAGCCTAAGACTTCATTTAAATCTATGCAATACAGGTCAAGGCTATTGTGATAGGGAAAAGAGTGAGTGAGTGAAGTCGCTCAGTCGTGTCCGACTCTTTGTGACCCCGTGGACCTACCAGGCTCTTCCTACCAGGCTCCTCCATCCATGGGATTCTCCAGGCAAGAATACTGGAGTGGGTTGCCGTTTCCTTCTCCAGGGGATCTTCCCGACCCAGGGATCAAACCCATGTCTCCCACATTGCAGGCAGACGCTTTAACCTCTGAGACACCAGGGAAGCCCATAGGGGAGAGAGGCTGAACACAAATCCATGGAAACAAAAGCAGTGAGTGAAATGAAAGTTACTCAGTTGTGTCCGACTCTTTGCGACACCGTGGACTGTATTCCATGTAATTCTCCAGGCCAGAATACTGGAGTGGGTAGCCATTCCCTTCTCCAGGGGATCTTCCCAACCCGGGGATCAAACCCAGGTCTCCCGCATTGCAGGTGGTTCTTTACCAGCTGAGCCACAAAAGAAGACCAAGAATACTGGAGTGGGTAGCCTATCCTTTTTCCAGTGGATCTTCTCAACCTAGGAATCGAACCAGGGTCTCATGCATTGTAGGCAGATTCTTTACCAACTGAGCTATCTGGGGTCCTTGGATTGAACTAGTTGAAAAGTACTGGTGGACACAGGGGTTCAGGATTATCGGTCAATGTGATAAGACCACCTAAATGTGTCTGGTGTCTTCTGAAATTGGGCTCCTATTTTCCACAGAGACTACTAGATGGTTTCCCTAACTTTCCTGATGATTAAATTTTGAAGGAGGAGTCCTGATTTCTGAGAATGGCTTTTGGGAGAAGAATTATATCACAAAGGGGAAGATCTAGAAGAATTTATAAGTTTTCTAAAGTAAACACATTAAGAAAAGAGATGTCAAGGCTGGAAAGAAGGCCATTAAAGTTTAGTCAAGCTGGTGGAATGATAAGGGCCATTTTTGTCAGTAAGAGTATTAGGTATATTCTTTGCATCTGCTTTTCTACTGAAAAAATATATTTAGATATTTCACCAGATTGCTGAGAACTTCAAATTATGTGCATATCTTTATCTTTAACCTAAATTCCTTTTATGAACAAATAGTCTCCTCAGGTATGTTTAACCAATACTACAAATTTGTGATTTCTGCCCTAGATTTTTTTTCCTTTTTTTTTTTTTTTTTTTAGCTAGGGAAATCTAGATAGGAAATAGCTAGATATTTTTCAGTCAACACTATTTCCTTAATTTTTTTGAAGTCAAAGGCTCAAAGCCAGTTTGGCTTCTTTTCTTAGAGATACTTATATTTCAACTTCTTTTTCCATTGAATTATTTTTCCAATTCCTTTAATAGTAAAGATCAGAATAGTTCCAACATAAATCTCTATCTTTACATTTTGATGTTACTACCTTAATTCATATTCAATTTCTCCCCACAGGCTCTAGAAGATAAGTCTCCTCCTGTCTCAGGCTCTAAATCTACTCTTCCAATGTTATCGATTAAACTTGCTAAAAGTCACATCTGATATTATCACTTCCTTACTCAAAATCTACAATGGCTCCTTTTGCCTAATTATTGGCTTATTAAGCATACCCTGTTCCTTTCCAAAAAGAGGATTTTGAAAAATACATTTTCTACTGTCTTCTACTTTCTTCCTCCTTTCCTTCCAGAATTGTTCGTTACTTCCTTTCCTGTCTCACACTGTATATTCTTGGAAAGAAATCAGATAAGAAAGACATGGTCTGCTCCTCTCTTATGGTAGAGAAGAGAAGGTAGACAATTAAACTAGAACTTAAACAAATGTGTGGTAAGATTGTGCTGAGACTGTGCAATCACAGATGTCAAAGTAGTATTTTGCTAATTAAACATGGAGTTCAAGGCAGACCTGCTTGAGAAACTGATTTAGAATAAGAACAGAAGAATGATTAATGCTGATCACATTAATGAGGGAAAAGGAATGAGGAATGGGGAGGGGGATTTGGGAGGAAAGTGTATGGATCATAATTGACAGGTCATAAAGAAAAGAGACAATGCAATGTTTTCGTAATCCAGAAATAACTGGGTGACTAGATCTTGACTGGGTGAGGGAACTGTAAGGCATGAGGGTTAGATGGTATACAGGGGCCGGATAACAAAAGACTTAGGAAAACATATAGCTTTTGAGGTTTAACTTTTCATGAAAAGGGGAATAGAATCTGTATCTTCAATGGAGTGGCATGGTGAAAGGAATTTTTAGGGATCATTCACAAGAAAGAATGGAGAAGGAAATGGCAACCCACTCCAGTCTTCTTGCCTAGAGAATCCTGTGGACAGAGGAGCCTAGTGGGCTGCCATATATGGGGTCACACAGAGTCGGAAATGACTGAAGTGACTTAGTATGCGTGTGTGAATTGGAGAAGGAAATGGCAACCCACTCCAGTATTCTTGCCTGGAGAATCCCAGGGACAGAAGAGCCTGGTGGGCTAAAGTCCATGGGTTCACAAAGAGTCGGACACAACTGAAGCAACTTAGCAGCAGCAGTAGCAGCAGCACAAGAAATAAAATCCAGCAGACAGTTCATTAGACCCCACACACAAAAAATAAAGAAAAAAAAAAAAAGTTAGTGACCTAGATTTGCGTGGAAGCCATAAATAACCATTGAAGCAGACATACGTGAAAAATGTTTTTATGGTAGAATAAAGACGAATTGCTTATAGTTTGGTTTCCTGGAAAGAGAGAGAGGAAAGAGTGGTCGATTTGCTGTGAAGGGTAGTTGTGAGTATTTGTTGTGATCCTTTTGCACAGAAATACAAAAGACCCCAAATAGCCAAACAATCTTAAGAAAGAAGAGCAAAGCTGGAGACATCACTCCCTGATTTCAAATTATACTGCAAAACTATAGTAATGAAAGCAGTATGGTGCTGGCATAAAAGAAAACACATGGTTCAATGGAACAAAATAAACAGAATAAAGAGTCCAGAAATAAACCCAGACACATACCGTCAATTAACCTGCAACAAAAGAGGCAAGGATTTACAAAGTGGAAAGGACAGTCTCTTCAATCACTGGTATTTGGAAAACTGAACAGCTATCTACAAAAGAATGAAACCATGTCACCATCTTACACCACCCAAAAGAATAACTCAATATAGAGTAAAGACTATTATGTAAAACCTGAAACTATAAAATCATTAGAAGAAAGCATAGATAGTATGCTCCTTAATATCAGTCCTGGCAAGGAAGTTTTGGATTTGATAGCAAAAGCAAAGGCAAAGAAGCAAAAATAGGCAGGTGGAACAGCATCAAACTAAAAAGCCTTGGCATGGCAAAGGAAACCCATCAATGAAATAAAAAGGCAACCTCCTGAATGGAGTGGTTGTTGCTCGTTTAGTCTCTTGGTCATGTCCAACTCTTTTGTGAACATATGGACTGTAACCTGCCCCTATAGATGGTAGGATTCCAGGATCCTCTGTCCTTGGGATTTTCTGGGAAAGATTACTGGAGGAAATGGGTTGCCATTTTCTTCTCCAGGGGATCGTCCTGATCCAGAGACTGAACCTGTATTTCTCATTCTCCTTCATTGCAGGCAGACTCTTTATCACTGAGCCACTGGGGAAAAAATATCATAAATCAAATGTTTGATAAGAGGTTACTATTCAAAATTGATAAAGAACTCAGAAAACTCTGCAGCCAAAAAAAAAAAAAAAAAATCTAATTAATAAATGGGCAGAGGCTCTGAATAGACAAAAAAAATCAATAGATGGCCAATAAGTACATGAAATGATGTTCAACATCATTCTTCATTAGAAGAATACAAATCAAAACCAGAATGAAATGAAATCAAAAGCTAGTCATAACAATTACTATCAAAAAGACAAGAAGCAACTAATGTTGGGGAGGATGTGGAGAAAAGGAATCCTTTGTGCACTGCTGGTGAGAATGAAATTCATACAGCCACAATGGAAAACAGCTCAGAGTTCCTCAAAATTTAAAAATACAACTCCCATAGGATCCAATAATTCCACTTCTGGGTATTTATACAAAGAAAATCAAGATACTAATTTGAAAATATGCATGCACTCCCATGTTCAATGCAGTGTTAGTCTCAATAGCCATGATATGGAATCAGTTTGTCTCCATCAACTAGTTAAAAAAAAAAAAAGTACATGCACACAAACACACACACACACACAGAGTGGAATATTATCCAGCCATATAAAAGAAAAAAATGCTTGTCATTTGTTACATCATGGATAGATTTTGAAGGCATTATGCTAAGTAAAAGACATTAGAGAAAAACAGATACTATATAATATCACTTATATGTCATATCTTTGAAAGAAAAACATAAATATGAAACCCATGGTTTCCAGAGGTGGGAGGCAATGAGTGGGCCAAATGAATGGAGGGCGTCAAAAGTTACAAACTTCCAGGTTTACAATAATTCATGTAGATATAATGCACAGCATGATGACTATAGTTATTAACACCATATTGCATATTTGACAATTGCTAAGAATAAGTCTTAAGAATTCTTATTACAACAAAAATTCTGTAATTATGTGAGGTAATCAACTTTCAGTACTTATTGTGAAGATCATTTCACAATATATACAAATATAAAGTGCTTCCCAGGTGGTGCTAGTTGTAAAGAATCCACCTGACAATGCAGGAGACATGGGTTTGATCTCTGAGCCAGGAAGATCCCCTGGAGGAGGGCATGGAACCTATTCCAGTATTCATGCCTGGAGAATCCCAAGGACAGATGAGTCTGGCAGGCTGTAGTCCACAGGGTCACAAAGAGTGGGATGCAACTATAGCAACTGAGCACACACAAATATAAAATCAAGGATTTTTTAAAAATATTTTTTGATGTGGACCATTTTAAAAGTCTTTATTAGATTAATTACAGTATTGCTTTTATGTTTAGTATTTTGGACATGAGGCATGTGGGATTTTAATTCCCCAATCAGGAATCAAACTTGCACTAGAAGGTGAAATCTTAATCACTGAACCACCAGGGAAGTTCCTAAAATAATTAACTTTTATACCTGAAACTAATATATTATTGGATGTCAATCATACCTCAATAAAAAGTTTCAATTGAAAAAAAAACACTAGAAGACCCGATTAAGCAGTGTGTGTGTGTGCTCAGTTGCTCAGTTGTGTCCCATGTTTTGTGACTTGATGGGCTGTCCGACTCCTCTGTCCAGAGAATTTTCCAAACAAGAACACTGGAGCAGGTTGCCATTTCCTACTTCAGGAGATCTTCCAGGCCCAGGGATTAAACCTTCATTTCTTGCATCTTCTGCACTGGCATGCTAATTCTCTACCATTAGTGCCACCTGGTAAGCCCCCCTATTAAGCATCTGGAATTATGAAAGGTGCTTATTTTTTATAGTAATAAAATGCCATCCCCAATTTATTAAATCGACTTTAATTATGACTTTCATCCCAAGCTCTTTGTGCAGAGGAAGTCAACTGATTTCTTTTTAGCCAACTCAAACTTAACACTTAACCTGAATTTATACTCAAGTTTATATGACTAAATAGATATCAGAAAGGGATTTTCCAATATAAAGAAAAATGGAAGACATGTGAGATGTGAGAGGTGAGTATAAATTAGAAAGATGATAACAATAACCCTATATGCAACACAGAAAAAGAGACACAGATGTATAGAACAGATTTTTGGACTCTATGGGAGAAGGCGAGGGTGGGAAGATCTGAGAGAACAGCATCGAAACATGTATATTATCAAGTGTGAAACAAAGAGTATGTTTTAAAATTGGATCCCAGAAGACACTGAATATGGTAGATGTGAATTTAAGTCCACACTCATGTGCATAAATAACTATGCACCTTTATTGTTTGTTTTGGGTTTTCCAAATGGCTCAGCAGTAAAGAATGCACCTGCACTGCAGGAGACATGAGACATGGGTTTGATTCATGGGTCAAGAAGATCCCCTGCAGAAGGAAATGGCAACCCACTTCAGTATTCTTACCTGGAGAATCCCATGGACAGAGAAGACTGGCGGGCTATGTAGTCCACGGGGTCAGACATGACTGAGTGACTGAGCACAGACAGACAACTGTTTGTTTTGATCAATTGAAGTTTGGCTGATACCTGTTCACATTGAACTCAGTCATTCCTGAGATTCTCTCTGTGCTGGTTGCATAGACTGCCATCAGACCTACCTGAATGATTCCATTCATCACACTGGATGACTGAATCAGCAGTTAACTTCACTGATCAGTCAGTGAAGGTGACTGTAACAATGTCTTCAGTTGCGGGAGTTTTCTGAAACCCTGGGTTCATGCAAGCCACAGCCCTTATTATTTGGATTCGGCCCACCTGAAGTCTTGCCATCTCCAGGATCATTCCTGGATATTAGGACTTGTGTTCCTTCAAAGTGTTAGAATTCCAAGATCTTGTTCCTTATAAGTTCTCTGCTTTCACCCTTTCCCCCTTATTTAAGATAATGATGAAAATCACATCAATGGGCATATGATCAGTGGTCCAGTGGAAAGACAAGCATCATGTGGAATATGCATATATATGGAATCTAGAAAGATGGTACTGATGATCTTACCTGAAGGTCAGCAAAGGAGACACAGACATAAAGAACAGACTTTTGGACTCAGTGGGAGAAGGAGAGGATGGGATGATTTGAGAGAATAGCACTGAAGCATACACATTACTATATGTAAAATATAGATAGCCAGTGGGAGTTTGATGTATGAGTCGTCACCCAAAACTGGTGCTCTGTGACTTCCTGGGGGGGTGGAGTAGGGAGGGGAGTGGGAAAGGGATTCAAGCAGAAGCGATCACATGTATACCTGTGGCCGATTCATGCTGATATATGGCCAAAATCATCACAATATTATAAAGCAATTATCCTCCAATTAAAATAAACAAATAAATTTAAAAAAAATTAGTAAGGTCTTATTAGAAACAGTACTTAGTGCTTCTACTGCAGTGGGTGCAGGTTCAATCCCTGGTCAAGGAACTAAGATCCCACATGCTCCACAGCCAAAAAATGCATAACATTTTAAATAAATAAATAAAAACACTTAGGAAAAGATACTACCCATAATTTAAAAAGACATACTGCACAATGTTCAAATTATCTAGCTCTGAAATATTAGATTCTATCATAAAGTGTATGCTGTTCAAGGTGAAGTTTTCTAAAATGAGTATTCAGAATTTTAAATATGTTCTTTGCATTTTGTAGTTGGAAACCATAGCTTGTACTCCATTCTTTCATAGATAAAACAATTATGGAAGTGATCCTCTAGGAATTGACAGCAACCCTTGACTGAGAGCCAGCAAGAGCATGAACAGATTACTACCTTATATGCAAAAAATGAATTCTGTCAGTAACCTTAAAGAATTGGGAAGAAAACCCCATGACATGTTAGATAACAACCCAACTGGCATGTAGGCTTAAGCATGGACAGACACTGACCCTGGTTCTAATGAGCCCACACTGGAATTCTGACCCATTGAAAATCAGAGATAATTTTTTCCTGTCTTAAGACCCTGTTGGTGGGAATGCAAACCAATACAGCCACTGTGGAGAACAGTATGGTGATGCCTTAAAAAACTGGAAATAGAACTGCCATATGACCCAGACATCCCACTGCTTGGCATACACTGAGGAAACCAGAATTGAAAGAGACACGTACACCCCAACGTTAATTGCAGCACTGTTTACAATAGCCAGGACATGGAAGCAACCTAGATGTCCATTAGCAGATGAATGGATAAGGAGGTTGTGGTACATACACAGAACGGGATATTACTCAGCTGTAAAAAAGAATGCATTTGAGTCAGTTCTAATGAACTGGATGAAACTGGAGTCTATTATATAGAGTGCAGTAACTCAGAAAGAGAAACATCAATGCAGTATATTAAAGCATGTATACGGAATTTAGAAAGATGATAACGATGAACCTATATGCAAGGCAGCAAAAGAGACACAGATGTAAAAGAACAGACTTGTGGACTCTGTGGGAGAAGGTGTAGTGGGATGATATGATTGAATAGCATTGAAACATGTATATTACCATATGTATAGTAGATGACCAGTGTAAGTTCGATGTATGAAGAAGGGCACTCGAAGCCGATGCTCTGTAACAACCCAGTGGGATGGGGTGGCTGGGGGAAGAGGGAGGGGTGTTCCAGATGGAAGGACACATGGGCACCCATGACTGATTCATATCAATATATGGCTAAAGTCACTAAAATATTGGAAAGTAATTATTTTCCAATTAAAATAAATAAATAAATTTAAACCAAACAAACAACAACAAAAAACACCCTAAGTCTGGAGTAATTTGTTACATAGCAACAGAAAACTAACACAGATGTTAAGAAAAGTAAGCAGCTCCCAATCAAGGGGCAGCGGTGAATGTCAAAATGTAATGTACTGTGTAATTTCTTTGGGCAATCTGAATTGATTAACAAAAACAACATAATGGCATTGTCAAATAAATGAAAAATATATCTGCACATATTAGGTGTTTAAGAAAACATGTTTCTTTTTCTGGAACAAGTTTTGCTGACTGCTTCCTTTATGATGTTTGGTATTTAGCAGGGTCCATTTTGTAGAGCGACCACTAACTGCAATGAATTTGCAGCACCAGTGCCTTCTAAGAGGGGCATGGTTACAGTGCAGGTGGGCAAGATACCCATTCTAATTTGTGCTTGCAGTAAGTAGGAGCTTTTTCATTACTTTTAGCACCATTCTGAAGATTGAGAGCTCATTATAAAAAAAAATAACTAAGCAGCTTCATTTATCATTTATCTTAATTAAAGCTCATCTTCAACAAGATAATTGTTTGTCAAACTGAATATTTCTTAAGAGACAGCTCTTGTTCAGTCACTAAGTCGTGTCTGACACTTTGTAACCCCATGGACTGGAGCATGACAGGCTTCCCTGTCCTTCACTGTCTCCCGGAGCTTGCTCAAACTCATGTCTAATGAGTCCGTGATGCCATCTGGCTATCTCATCCTCTGTCACATCCTTCTCCTACCTTCAATCCTTCCCAGCGTGAGGGTCTTTTCTCATAAGTTGGCTCTTCGCATCAGGTGGCCAAAGTACTGGAGCTTCAGCATTAGTCCTTCCGATGAATATTCAGAATTGATTCCATTAGAATTGACTGGCTTGATCTCCTTGCTGTCCAGGGACTCTCTAGAGTCTTCTTCAGCACCACAGTTTGAAAGCATCAGTTCTACAGGGAAAGTCTTTATGGCCCAACTCTGCAAAAACCATAGCTTTGATTATACAGACCTTTGTCAGCAAAATGATATCTTTGCTTTTTAATATGCTAACTAGGTTTGTCATAGCTTTTATTCCAAGAAACAATTGTCTTTTAATTTCGTGTCTGCAATCACCATCCTCAGTGATTTGGAGCCCAAGAGAATAAAATTTGCCAGGATTTCCATTTTCCCCCCATCTATTTGCTTTGAAGTAATGGGACCAGATGCCATGATCTTTGTTTTATGAATGTTGAATTTTAAGCCAGCTTTTTTCACTCTCCACTTTCACCTTCATCAGGAGGCTCTTTTGTTCCTCTTCAACTTCTGCCATTAGCGTGGTGTTTTCTACATATCTGAGGTTATTGATGTTTATCTCCTCAGTCTTGATATCAGCATGTGCTACATGCAGCCCAGCATTTTGCATGTGCTCTACATGTATGTTAAATAAGCAGGGTGACAATATACAGCTTTAACATACTCCTTTCACAATTTTTAACCAGTCCATTGTTCCATATTTGGTTCTAACTGTTGTTCTTGACCTGGTTATAGGTTTCATAGGAGGCGGGTAAGATAGTCTGGTATTCCCATTATTTTTAGAATTTTCCACAGCTTGTTGTGATCCACACAGTCAAAGGCTTTAGCATAGTCAATGAAGTAGATAATTTTCTGGAATTCTCTTGCTTTTTCTATGATTCAATGGATGGTGGATATTTGATCTCTGGATTCTGCCTTTTCTAAATCCATCTTGAACATCTGAAGTTCACAGATCACATACTGCTAAATATTAGCTTGGAGGATTTTAATCATTACTTTGCTAGCATGTGAAATGAATGCAACTGTGTGGTAGTTTGAACATTCCTTGTCATTGCCCTTCTTTGGGTAGAATGAAAGCTGACCGTTTTCAGTCCTGTGACCACTGTTGAGCTTTCCAAACTTGCTGGCATATTGAGTTCAACATTTTAATAGCACCATCTTTCACGATTTGAAATAGCTCAAGTGGCATTCCATCACCTCCATTAGCTTTGTTCATACTAAAGCTTCCTAAGGCCCTATTGACTTCACATTCCAGGATGTCTGGCTCTAGGTGAGTGATCACACCATCATGATTATCTGGGTCATGAAGATCTTTTCTATACAGTTCTTCTGTGATTTATTGCCACATTTTCTTAATATCTTCTACTTTTGTTAGGTCCCTACCATCCATTTCTGTCCTTTATTAAGCCCATCTTTTCATGAAAATTTCCCTTGGTATCTAATTTTCTTGGAGAGATCTAGTCTTTCCCATTCTATTGTTTTCCTCTGTATCTTTGCCTTGTTTACTTAAAAAAAACTTTCTTATCTCTCCTTGCTGTTCTCTGGAACTCTGCATTCAGATGGGCATGTCTTTGCTTTTCTCCTTTGCCTGTCACTTCTCTTCTTTTTTCAGCTATTTGTAAGGTCTCCTCAGACAGCCATTTTGACCTTTTGCATTTATTTTTCTTGGGGATGGTTTTAGTTACCATCTCCTGTACAATGTTACAAACCTGCACTCATATTTCTTCAGGCACTCTGTCTATCAGATCTAATCCCTTGAATCTATTGGTCACTTCCACTGTATAATTATAAGGGATTTGATTTAGGTTATACCTGAATGATCTAGTGTTTTTCCCTAGTTTCTCCAATTTAAGTCTGAATTTTGCAATAAGGAGTTCATGATCTGAGCCACAGTCAGCTCCCAGTCTTATTTTTGCTGACTGTATAGAACTTCTCCATCTTTGGCTGCAAAGAACATAATCATTCTGATTTTGGTATTGACCATCTAGTGATATCCATGTGTAGAGTTGCTTTCACATTGTTGGAAGAAGATATTTGCTATGACCAGTGCATTCTCTTGGCAAAACTTTGCTAGCCTTTGCTCTTCTTCATTTTGTACTCCAAGGCCAAACTTCCCTGTTATGACCATCATCAAAAAAATCTACAAGCAATAAATGCTGGAGATGGTTGGAGAAAAGGGGATGCTCCTGTACTGCAGGTGGGAATGTATAACAAATTTGTGCAGTTGCTATGGAAAGCAGCATGAAGGTTCCTTAAAAAATTAACAATAGAGCTTCCATATGATCCAGCAATCTCATTGCTGAGCATGTATTTGGAAAAGATGAAAACTCTAATTCAAAAAGATATGTGCACATCAATGTTCATAGCCTCACTATATGCAGTAGCCAGGACATATAAACAATCTAAGTGTATTCTGACCTGGAGAATTCCATGGACTGATACAGTTCACAAGGTTGCAAAGACTTGGACATGACTGAGTGACTTTAACTTTCATACTCATAATAGATTATTACTCAGCCATAAAAAAGTATGAAATAGTGCCATTTTAAGCAATATGCATAGACCTAGAGAGTATCACAAGAAGTGAAGTATGACATATAGAGAAAGACAAATATGTATGATATTGCTTATATATGGAATCTAAAAGAATGCTATAAATGAACTTATTTACAAAACAGAAGAGACTCACAGACATAGAGAATAAACTTATGGCTATCAAAGGGGAGAGGTGTGGAGGGAGAGATAAATTAGGAGCTTGGGATTAACAGATGCACAATATTATATACAAAATAAATATACAACAATGACCTACTGTATAACACAGGGAAATCTACTCAATATCTTGCATTAATAATATAATTTGAATATATATAACTGAATGTATATATGCATAAATTAACTACAGATTAATAAATGGTTTGATTTTTATATGTGTGTGTGTGTATATGTGTGTGTGTGTATATATATCTTAGATTATTTTCCATTATTGATTATTACAAGATATCTGAAAAAAATCTATATTATTTTAGCCAAAAATGTAATCTTTGAAAAGAGAGATTATATCAATTTTATTCAACAATGTATCCTGATCATTGAGTACAAACAATCACCTTGAGTTTTTACTGAAGATAAGCAATCTCATGGAAATGAGTAGAATATGCCCTTTCAAAAATTGAAAATGACTCTCTGCAACAAGAGTTTCAGTCATTCAGTCATTCTTTGACCTCTTAAAGGATTTAAATATATTTTTCTGCAACAAAGATGAATTAACTAAGAAGCTCTATAGACTTCTCACACAACTTAAGTCTCCAAATGTCAATATGGTGTTTTCCTAACCAAACTGTATTGAAAGAAAATATAAAAGGCAATAGATTTTATCAAGAAACATTCTAAAGAATTTCATGTAAATTGTCATCTCATCAATATTCTGAAACTGAATGTTCACATTACTATATTTACATACAAGTAAGTGACATGTAACTGACACCGTTCTAAACTGCAATTCAAATTTGATATCTAGTGATGACTCCATAGACATTTTAATAGATTAACTAGGACCTGAGTTACCACTTCACACTTTCACTAGGTCCTTCAATTCATAAAGGAAAGGGAACATATTATCTTTCTTACGATTGTAGCTTATGTTATAAGTTTGGAACATTGCAGATATTTAATATTTATAGAATCAGATTTTAAATGTGCTAGGGTAAAGTAGCCTCTTCACTTGTTGTTTAATTGCTAAGTTGTGGATTCTTTTACAACCCCATGGATGATAGACTGCATGGGATTTCCCAGGCAAGATTACTGGAGTGGGTTGCCATTTCCTTCTCCAGGGGATCTTTCTGACCCAGGGATCCATCCTGCATCTCCTGCATTAACAGGCAGATTCTTTACCATCTAACCACCAGGAAAGCCTCTTCATAACTACAGTTAAATTCAGTATTCACTAACAAATGAAGATAGAAAGATCCTGACTTAACTTACCTGGGATTTTGGGTCCTACTAAAATGTTGACATGAACAAATGAGCCATCATTACAGAGACAATTTTTGAAATGATGAGACGTTTTACAACTCTTTGATACTTCATTACTAAGCATTATTGTTAATGAGGCAGCTTAGAGCAGTTTTAACTATGGTTTGGAGAAAGGTCAGCCACCGCACATTTGTAGCTCTAATAAAATAAGGATTACAAAATAATTAATCTATGGTCCATAAATGTGCAATTAAAGATGTGAAGTCATCAAATTATCTGAAACTTCAAAGCCAGCATCCCTGGTGACCATTTAAATTAGCTACATTAGTGTATATTTCTTCCGTATGGCTAAGTGAGTTTTGGGTTGCAATTTATGGACATTTTCACACCCTCATAGTTCCTTATCCTGATTGTGTACAACAAGGAATTTTTTTTTTTTAAGGGTAGAAACTGAATAGGTTCAGAAAACAGATGATTCAGTATCAGTAATGGTAACTAAGGAGATAGCAATACAGATCTATTAACTTGTATATCATTGACCGAATTAATTGATCAACAAAACAGGAAAACAAATATACTTACTACTTCTGCAATAAGCTAAAATGTCCAAAAATCATTTATCCAGTCATATAGCATTCTACAAGTTACCAAATAATTTGATACTATTTTGTCATTAGTTGTACAGTTCAGTTCAGATCAGTCGCTCAGTCGTGTCTGACTCTGACCACATGGACTGAATCTCACCAGGCTTCCCTTTCCATCACCAACTCCTAGAGCTTAATCAAACTCATCTCCATTGAGTCGATGATGCCATACAACCATCTCATCCTCTGTCATCCCTTCCCCTCCTGCATTCAATCTTCCCCAGAATTAGGGTTTTCAAATGAGTCAGTTCTTATCATCAGGTGGCATAAGTATTGGAATTCCAGCTTCAGCATCAGTCCTTCCAGTGAACACCCAGGTCTGATTTCCTTTAGGATGGACAGGTTGTAGCTTAACAGGGATTGTATTGAATCTATAGATTGCTTTGGGTAGTATACTCATTTTCACAATATTGATTCTTCCAACCCATGAACATGGTATATTTCTCCATATATTTGTGTCCTCTTTGATTTCTTTCATCAGTGTTTTATGGTTTTCTATATATAGGTCTTTCATTTCTTTAGGTAGATATACTCCTAAGTATTTTATTCTTTTTGTTGCAATGGTGAATGGTAATGTTTCCTTAATTTCTCCTTCTGTTTTCTCATTGTTAGTGTATAGGAATGCAAGGGATTTCTGTGTGTTAATTTTATATCCTGGAACTTTACTATCATTGATTAGTAGAGGATCATGTCGTCTGCAAACAGTGAGAGTTTTACTTCTTCTTTTCCAATCTGGTTTCCTTTTATTTTTATTTTTTTTCTGTTCTTATTGCTGTGGCCAACACTTCCAAAACTATGTTGAATAGTAGTGGTGAGGATGGACACCCTTGTCTTGTTCCAGACTTTAAGGGAAATGATTTCAGGTTTTCACCATTGAGGATAATGTTTGCTGTGAGTTTGTCATATATAGCTTTTATTATGTTGAAGTATATTCCTTCTATTCCTGCTTTCTGGAGAGTTTTTATCATAAATGGATGTTGAATTTTGTCATAGTCTTTTTCTGCATCTATTGAGATAATTGTATGGTTTTAATCTTTCAGTTTGTTACTGTGGTGTATTACATTGATTGATTTGTGGATATTAAAGAATCCTTGCATTCCTGGGATAAAGCCCACTTGGTCATGATGTATGATCTTTTTAATATGTTGTTGGATTCTGTTTGCTAGAATTTTGTTAAGAATTTTTGCATCTATGTTCATCAGTGATATTGGCCTGTAGTTTTCTTTTTTTGTGGCATCTTTGTCTGGTTTTGGTATTAGGGTGATGGTGGCATCATAGAATGAGTTTGGAAGTTTGCCTTCTTCTGCAATTTTCTGGAAGTGTGTGAGTAAGATAGGTGTTAGCACTTCTCTAAATTTTCGGTAGAATTCAGCTGTGAAGTCATCTGGTCCTGGGCTTTTGTTTGCTGGAAGATTTCTGATTACAGTTTCAATTTCCATGCTTGTGATGGGTCTGTTAAGATCTTCTATTCCTTCCTGATTCAGTTTTGGAAAGTTATACTATTCTAAGAATTTGTCCATTCCTTCCAAGTTGTCCATTTTATAGGCATAAAGCTGCTGATAGTAGTCTCTTACGATTCTTTGTATTTCAGTGTTGTCTGTTGTGATCTCTCCATTTTCATTTTGAATTTTGTTGATTTGGTTCTTCTCCTTTTGTTTCTTGATGAGTCTGCCTAATGGTTTGTCAATTTTATTTACCTTTTCAAAAAATCAGCTTTTAGCTTTGTTGATTTTTGCTATGGTCCCCTTTGTTTCTTTTGCATTTACTTCTGCCCTAATTTTTAAGATTTCTTTCCTTCTACTAACCCTGGAGTTCTTCATTTCTTCCTTCTCTACTTGCTTCAGGTGTAGAGTTAGGTTATTTATTTGACTTTTTTCTTGTTTCTTGAGGCAAGCCTGTATTGCTGTGAAGCTTCCCCTTAGCACTGCTTCTACAGTGTCCCATAGGTTTTGGGTTGTTTTGTTTTCATTTTCATTCATTTCTATCCATATTTTGATTTCTTCTATGATTTGCTGGTTATTCAGAAGTGTGTTATTTAGCCTCCATATGTTTGAATTTTTAATAGTTTTTTTTTTCCTATAATTGAGATCTAATCTTACTGCATTGTGGTCAGAAAAGATGACTGGAATTATTTAATTTTTTTAAATTTCCCAAGGCTAGATTTATAGCACAGGATATGATCTATTCTGGAGAAGGTTCTGTGTGCATTTGAGATTTTTCACAGAACTAGAATAAATCATTTCACAATTTGTATGGAAATATCAAAAACCTCAAATAGCCAAAGCAATCTTGAGAAAGAAAAATGGAACTGGAGGAATCAACCTGCCTGACTTCAGACTCTACTACAAAGTCACAGTCATCAAGACAGTATGGTACTGGCACAAAGACAGAAATATAGATCAATGGAACAGAATAGAATGCCCAGATATAAATCCACATACCTATGGACACCTTATCTTCGACAAAGGAGACAAAGATATACAATGAAAAAAAGACAACCTCTTTAACAAGTGGTGCTAGGAAAACGGGTCAACCACTTGTAAAAGAATGAAACTCGAACACTTTCTAACACCATACACAAAAATAAACTCAAAATGGGTTAAAGATCTAAAAGTAAGACCAGAAATTACAAGACTCCTAGAGGAGAACATAGGCAAAACACTCTCCAACATAAATCACAGCAGGATTCTCTATGACCCACCTCCCAGAATACTGGAAATAAAAGCAAAAATAAACAAATCAGACCTAATTAAACTTAAAAGTGTTTGCACAACAAAGGAAACTATAAGCAAGGTGAAAAGACAGCCCTCAGATTGGGAGAAAATAATAGTAAACGAAGCAACAGACAAAGGATTAATCTCAAAAATATACAAGCAAATTCTATAGCTCAATTCCAGAAAAATAAATGACCCAATCAAAAAATGGGCCAAAGATCTAAACAGACATTTCTCCAGAGAAGACATACAGATGGCTAACAAACACATGAAAAGATGCTCAACACCACTCATTATCAGAAAAATGCAAATCAAAACCACAATGAGGTACCATTACACGCCAGTCAGGATGGCTGCTATCCAAAAGTCTACAAGCAATAAATGCTGGAGAGGGTGTGGAGAAAAGGGAACCCTCTTACACTGTTGGTGGGAATGCAAACTAGAACAGCCGCTATGGAGAACAGTGTCAAGATTTCTTAAAAAACTGGAAATAGAACTGCCATATCACCGAGCAATCCCACTACTGGGCATACACACTGAGGAAACCAGATCTGAAAGAGACACATGCACCCCAATGTTCATTGCAGCACTGTTTATAATAGCCAGGACATGGAAGCAACCTAGATGCCCATCAGCAGACGAATGGATAAGGAAGCTGTGGTACATATACACAATGGAATATTACTCAGCCATTAAAAAGAATACATTTGAATCAGTTCTAATGAGATGGATATAACTGGAGCCCATTATACAGAGTGAAGTAAGCCAGAAAGATAAACACCGATACAGTATACTAGTGCATGTATATGGAATTTGAAAGATGGTAACGATAACCCTATATGAAAAACAGACACAGATGTATAGAACAGAATTTTGGACTCTGTGGGAGAAGATGAGGGTGGGATGTTTCGAGAGAACAGCATTGAAACATGTATATTATCTAGGATGAAACAGATCACCAGCTGGATGCATGAGACAAGTGCTCGGGCCTGGTGCACTGGGAAGACCCAGAGGAATCAGATGGAGAGGGAGGTGGGAGGGGGATCGGGATGGGGAATACATGTAAATCCATGGCTGATTCATGTCAATGTATGACAAAAACCACTACAATATTGTAAAGTAATTAGCCTCCAACTAATACAAATAAATGAAAAATAAAATAAAATAAAAATTAGCAGAAAAAATAATAAATAAAATTTTTAAAAAAAGATGGACAGGTTGGATCTCCTTGCAGTTCAAGGAACTCTCAAGATTCTTCTCCAACACCACAACTCAAAAACATAAATTCTTCGTGCTCAGTTTTCTTTTTAGTTCAACTCTCACATCCATATATGACTCCCAGAAAAACCATAGCTTTGACTAGAGGGATCTTTGTTGGCAAAGTAATGTCTCTGCTTTTAAATAATCTGTCTAAGTTGATCATAACTTCTCTTCCAAGGAGCAAGTGTCTTTTAATTTCATGGCTGCAGTCTCCATCTGCAGTGATTTTGGAGCCCCAGAAATGTTTGTCAGTGTTTCCACTGTTTCCCCATCTATTTGCCATGAAGTGATGGCAAATAGATGGCAAACCAGATGCCATGATCTTAGTTTTCTGAATGTTGAGTTTTAAACCAACTTTTTCACTCTCCTCTTTCTGTTGCATCAAGAGGCTCTTTGGTTCTTCTTTGCTTTCTGCCATAAGGGTGATGTTATCTGCATATCTGAGGTTATTGATATTTCTCCTGGCAATCTTGATTCCAGCTTGTACTTCATCCAGCCTGACATTTCCCATGATGTACTCTGTCTATAAGTTAAATAATCAGAGTGACAATATATAGCCCTGACGTACTTCTTTCCCAATTTGGAACCAGTCTGTTGTTTCATGTCCAATGCTAACCATGTGTACATGAGACTGCAAAATATAATCCTTTGTTTTCAGGATTAAGCAGACTATGTCATCACTCTCATCTGTGAATAAGGGAAATCTAATTCCATCTTATTTGATGTTGTGCATGCATGCTCAGTCACTTTGGTCATATTCGACTCTGCTGCACTATGAACTGGAGCCCGCCAGTCTCCTCTCTCCATGGGATTTCCCAGGCAAGAATACCTGAGTGGGTTGCCATTTCCTCCTCCTGGGGATCTTCCTGGTCCAGGAATTGAATCCGTGACTCCTGTATTGCAGGCAGATTCTTTACCCACTGAATCAATAGGTTTCAATGTCAGTGAAAATGTTATGGCGTCAACTACCAAGTTTAATAATTTGTATTTTTGAAGAAAGAAATTATACCAGAATAACAAAGTCAGCGAGAATTCTCTAGTAAATCATCTGCAAAATTACTGAAAGGTGAGAGAAAACAACAGTGTCTGCCAAAAATTCTTTGAGGGTTGATGATAATGCACAAGGACCATTAATCATTTCAGAAAAGTGAAAGTATAGCAGATTTTAATTCATTAATGGTTATTTTATCCCAGTTATCTACACATTTAGTGATGGTTACTGAATTCTTAGGACAATCAGTTAAGTATTTCATTACTTTCAAACTTCTTGGAAAAGGAAAAGGGGCAGTGACCTTTGTTACTACTGAAATACCAGTTGCTGTTTTGACCAAAACCAATTCATGTTTCTTAAAATTTCTTAAAATGCCTGAGTCTGAGCTACTACAGATACTTCCTGGGAAAGGAATTTTTAAGACTTCTTGAAATATCCACTGAATGACTTATTTGGGGATTTCTAAAAATAAGTAATTCCAGATGTTCTGCCTTTAACAAATTAATGCCTTTGAAGACTGATGGCACACTGAAATTTAATACATCAACTTGGAGGTCTACTTGTCAAGAAGTATGTTCATTTTTTTTTTTTTCCAGTTTAAACTCTTGGAGAGACCAAGAAAATTGTAAGCTTTTAGGTTTAATCTATTTGCTCTTCATCTATTTCAAAAGTTTTATATAACCAATCCACTCAAAACGTTGTTGCTAAAAGTCTAGTTTCTGATGCAAAGGTTTCCTTAACACTCTTGCTACATTTTACTTCTCTGAATTCCAGAAACACTTCCCATTCTTGAGTCTCTGTCTACCTAACCTTTTTAAGTACTCCTTCCTACTCAGCATTATTTCTATTATCTTTCCTTTTCACTTGTCTTAGCCCTCTTCCTTCACCAACACCATTATTCTTTCACCCACATCCTCTCCTCTCTTCAGCTATATAAAATTTCTTTTTGTATTGCCAACCTATCCCAGGCCTTCAGCTACAGGCTCATAATTCATAAAAGTTTACATATAACACCAGCCTCTGGCTTGAATTCCAAACTCATGATACTATTTAAACATCTAACAAAAATTTAACAGCTCTTTAACAAGTAAAATAATAAAAAAATATAAACAGCATTGAATAATAAAAAAAAATGATGAAGGCCTTATATCCATTACAAATATGAACTCAACATGAATCACAGGATTAATTGTAAAACAAACAGACAAACAAAAGAAACGCCCCCCCCCCAAAAAAAAAAAAAAACAACTTAAAAGATAACATAGGAGAAAAACTACATCATCTTGGGTTTGAAAAGTGAGAGGGTCAATTGCTCAGTTGTGTCCATCTCTGTAACCTGCTGAACTGTAACCCACCAGACTCCTCTGTCCATGGGACTCTCCAGGCAAGGATACTGTAGTGGGTAGCCATTACCTTCTCCAGGGGATCTTCCCAACTCAGAGATAGAACTTGGGTCTCATACATTTCATACAGATTTTTTATCTTCTGAGCCGTGAGGGAAGCCCTAGACCTTGGCTATGGCATTTTGAATAAACACCAACAGCACAATGCATGTAAGAAAGAATCGATAAGTTGGACCTGACTAAATTAATATTTTCTGATCTAAGAAAGACGTCATCAAGAGAATGAAAACATGAGATACAGATTGAGAGAAAATATTTCCAAAAGATATATCTTATAAAGAACTGTATCCACAATATACAAAGAATCCTAAAATCCAACAATTAGAAAAAATATATATTATTCTTATTTTGTTTTACTGTTCAACTCCAGAATATATTTTAAAATATATTATAAAGCCTTATTGTCAGATAATTATGCTGATATCCTAGACATAAGTGCCTAGTTCCAGGGTAAATGTATCAAAATATATTTTGGCTACTGATGGAGCCACCAAAAAAGGACACAGATTTCATTTGTTAATACTGCCTTTCAAAAAGACACTAAAATTTTTAGTTTTAAATCTTCACTTACATTAACAAAACTCATAAAGCTTTCAATAGTAATTTTATTTCCCTCATTCCACTTAAAAAATAATATTTTTATTAGTTTATTGCTTCTCTGTTATCAGGAAAAAAAAAGTCTATTTTGATAATGCATAGAAGTCCAGAGACAAAGCTTACCAAAGAAGATACGCAGATGTCAGATAAGCAAATGATAAAACACACATCATGTCACCAAGGAAATGAAACAACAATGAGATACCACTACACACCCATCAGAAAGGCCAAAATTTGCAGCACTTACAACACCGGGTGAGGATGTAGACCAACAGGAGCCCTTATTTACCTCTGGTAGGAACGCAAAGTTGACTAGCAGAGAGGGTTTTTAGAGCAGTGTGTGTGAGAATGTGTGTGATAATATATGGTGGATACATGTCATTATAAATCTGTCCAATCCCATACTGTACATCACCAAGAGTGAACCCTATGGCAAAATGGATTTTGTTTGAATATGATGTTGTCAATGTAGGTTCATCAACTGTCAACAGAAGAATCATTTTTTGGGAGGCTTTGTGGAGGTGGGAAGTAATACATGGGAAATTTCTGTAACTTTCCTTCTATTTTCCTGTGAACCTAAAACTGTTCTAAAAATTAAATTATTTTTAATAAAATAATCTCTCCCTGTGCCCCCTGTTTTGATCATTTATTCCGTAAATAAAATTGCCAAATTTGATACCCACAGTCAATGCCTCCTCCCAACTCTCAAAATAAGCACATGTTTTAGACTGCTTCACATTTGATTTCTCTCTAATAACTCATTTCTAAATTCTCACTATTACTGACTGAAGTAAAGCACAAAATTAAATTGCTGGAATTTTTTTTTTTTTTTTTTTTTTTTTTTTTTACCTTTCAAGTAAGTGTTAGTTTACTGGAACCATTCATTACAGTGATGCTAGAAATACGTTTTAAAATATGAAGTAGTTTGTTCTATCTTTATGTTTAAAATTAAGGTTTATAGGCTTAAAAATACAGATCAAATTCCTTAAAATGGGATACAAGGTATGTCATATTCTGGCACGTAGCACTCTATCTCTCTCTCCCTTTCTCCTTCCAGGCTTTTATGCAGCTTCTGCCTATAATACAGGCCAGCCTTGCTTAGTTTAAGTCACCTATACACCATTTAACATAAGAGTCAAATGTAGTTTTCTGTGGTCCCTCTGGAGTCCTTAAAGTTGCTTGGACCACTTTAACCTGTGTGCACACAGAACATTAGAAAATACTAAAATATAAACATCATTATATTAAGATGTGAAAACATGGTTACCCAACTAAATTGTGAATTCTTTGACGACAGGAACTATATTACTTGTTCTTTATCCTGGTCTAGTACACAGCACAAGATCCATAAATGGCAGGTTAAGAAATAAAATGAGATATTTCTCTAAAGAAAACTAAAAGTATAATTTGAGTGAGTTTGAGAAAATGAAGTGACAACAAAATTGTTCAAAATATCATTTGATGGCCCTCACTTTCCAAGCAAAACCAATTCATTGATAGAAACATGTGACATAACGAGGAACCTCCAAATGGTCAAACCAGAAGTAAAAAGAAGTTGAAATAAGTGGATACAAGTGTGTGGGTATTGATGAGCAAAATATATTTACTTGAGGAGATGTTCTGGGCTCTTAAGCAAAATGAATGAAAAATGAAAATGATATGGTTTGTAAAGGAAGTTGTCTGCAGAATAGTCTCCAGATTGGGGAGTGGCGGGGGAGGCAACTTGTCTTTCCAGTTTGCCCCAGTCACACGGGAGTGTGTTTAACTCAGACATGGGGACCGTGATTTGTCTTAGTGACCTGAAGCATATGTTCTCTAAGATATACTTCAGAGCTCACCTTTCTTGCCACCCTGGAAGTGGGTTCCTCAGCTCGCCTTTTCTAGATTCTTGTAGCACCTTGTCACAGGTTTACCATCAAGGGTATCACTGCAAGGTCATTATCTTGTTACCCACCTGCACACCTCCATATGAGAGGCACAGCTTTGAGGGGATTTGCTTTTTGTCTTATATCACACCACGTGACTCTCAACAGTTGTTCAATATTTGCTGAATATTGATGAATGGGGAATGTGTGAGGCATCATTGACAAAGACTGCCATAAACTCAAGCTGCCCTCTGTAACAGAGTAAACTATGTTGCCTGAGAAACACTTCAGTAATCAGCTTGATAAAGAAGTAGGAAGTTTGGAAGATTGGAGGAAACTGAATGCAAATTTGGGGTGCTGGTGAGGAGAGTCTGAACAACAATACATATAGCAACAGACGATATGTATTGAAATATACTAACTGGACTTTTGAGTCAGGTTTATTGAAACATAATTTATGTAGAGCAAAATTCACTCTTTATTCTGTAGCTCTTTACACACACACACACACACACACACACACACACACACACGTGTAACCACCACAATAGTGAAGATATAAAACTTTCTAACACAACCCTAAATTTCTGCATGCCCCTTTGCAGACAACTATTCCCACATAATCAGAGAGTTCAATTCCTTAAAATTTCAATTCCTTGAAAAACTCTGAAGCCCATGGTAGTAAGCATAAGTTTTTCTTTTTCTAATTCTAATTTTCACTTATAAACTTGAATTTCAGAGTTGCCACTAAACACTGCCAGTTTCTCTTGACTTAATAAGCTTCCTTTGTTTATTCTGAGAAAATGTCTGGCAAAGCACCCAGACAGCAAAGCAAACAGACAACTGACTTTGTTCGTTGGTAATTCTTAAGGCAATAATACTGTTCCAAAAAATAAGTGACTAGTTTAGCTCTTAACTCAAGTGGTCTCAAAAACTTTCTCACTGAGACAGCCATTATGCCAGCTGTGTGTTGTAGAAGTTCTTAATACACACTTCCACTCTCTTCATACACAATGTTAAACCAGTGTGTACTCAGTGGTGAAGACTTGATAAAATGAGTAGCTATTACCGCTTCATCAATGGTTGTTTCAGGCCCACAGAGATAAGGACATCATCAATGGTTGTTTCAGGCCCACAGAAACAAGGACATGAAGATGAACTAGGACTTGCAACAAATTAACTGGGGGAAATGGGAATGAAAGAAACTCTGACGCAAGGCTCGTAGGTCAGAGCATGAGGCAGGTCTGGCCCAGAGGTAGGAAAGAGGAAGGAAAAGACAGCTGGTGGAAACTCATGAGCCTGCAGTTCTTTTCTAAGAAAGTCCACATTACTGGACTGAGTGCACCTGTAAGTCCTCCAGCCATGGTTTCCTGCTAGAGGAGACTTGTTGACCCAGGAACTTTAACAGCCCTGCTGCCTTCAGCCTTGGTCACTGGGATCTCAGAATTTCAGAAGGATCTCTGAATTCATCCTCTGGGTCCTATAGCTGGAGCACTGAGAGGCTGCTAGAATCAAAGACATTTACAAGGAAAACTGGCTTCTTTTTTCTTTTCTTTAATGTGTGTGCTCAGTTGTCAGAAATACATCTCCTGGTATAGCTCATTTCTATCACCTTGATGTGTGCCAAGACATTGCCATTTTTGCATCATCAGTGTAAGTATCAATGTAGTGAAAATGGCAAATAATGTCTTAATATTACAAGAGAAAAATAATTTTCCTTTTTAGAGGGATCCCCTGGAGAACGAAAAGTTTACCTACTTCAATATTCTTGCCTGGGAAATCTCATGGACAGAGGAGTCTGGTGGGCTACTGTCAATGGACTTGCAAAAGATTAGTTGAAAAGTCTTGGAATGCCCCAAAACACATTGAGGACCACTGTCCTTATTAAGTTAGGAAATACAACACTTTAAACCCCACTGGACCCCTTTCTGTTTCTGAGTTGTGTTCCATTTTATGGACATACCAGAGTATGTCTCTGCTTTCCTATTGTGAAATATATGCTTTTTTTTTTTTTTTCCAGTTTGGGACAATTAGGTATACTATCACTATAATAATTTTGTGTGAACATTAGTTTTTATCTTTCCAGAGTAAATACTTAGGAGTAGGATTGTTGGAGATTTAAGTTCATGTTCATCTTGATTAAAAAAAACAAACAAACAAACACCCAGACTGCTTTACATTTTGAATTACCACTAGGAGGGAGTGAAGACAATGGTGAAAGAATAGACCAGCTGGTGTCGGAGATTGGGTAAGGGTAATCAGAAGACTAGTGGGTGAGAGTTTTGGGGGAGATGACTTGTTCTGCGTTCTATGGTGCGAGTTACAACAAGCCTATAGATGTGTTAAAACTCATTGAACTATATACCAATACAAGTATTATTCTTTGTATTATATATATATATATATAGAAAAAATATATATGCATTTTATATAATGTATATATTCTATTTATATGCATACAAATATATTTATACTGTATTATTTATAGAAATATGCATGAATATAGTTATATGTGCAGAACAAATTAAAATAATTTTAAAAACTAAAAATCAAAACTGAATCTCTCTGTCAATCTCTCTGAAAAATTATTGCCTGCCACACTAGTAAAGAAAGGATGCTACAGCGGTCAAGTCGTCACACTGCAGCTGCCCCAGTGGTGAGCCATGAGGGAACTAAGGGTGGGAACAGGGTGCCTGCCTCCGGTCACCTGTCACAGCCTCCCTGATGGTGCACCCTGAAGAGACTCAGGATGAGAAACCACGGGATTTCGGCCCCAGACAGCTGAAAAGTAAGTGGTAGTCCTCAGTCATGTCCAACTCTTTGCAACCCCATGTAGCCTGCCAGGCTCCTCTCTCTGTCCATGGAATTCTCCAGGTAAGAAAACTGAAGTGGGTTGCCATTCCCTTCTCCAGAGGATTTTCCAGCTCAGAGATGAAACCTGGGTCTCCTGCATTGCAGGCAGATTCTTTACCATCTGAGCCCCAGGGAAGACCAATGGCTGAGGTGCATTTCAAAGGAAAGACTTCAGTGAGCTAAAAGTATTAAATTCCTTAACTTGAGATATCTGGGTTTCTTTAATAGTAAGCCTTTGACATTTCAATGACCTGCAAAAACTCCTATAGATCCTGGCTCCTCCCTTACCTCTTGGGTGCTATCCCTTGGAGCCATATGAGGGTCTGCTTCCTGGGCTTAGATCTTCAGTTTCATCCACCAGATAAAATATTCTCAGCTATTAGCTTGTGGTGGTTTTTTTTTTTTTTTTTTTTCAGTCAACATCTCTGACAATTTTTAGTATATGAGAATATTGGGTGGGTCAAAAATATGTTTGGGTTTTTCTGTAAGAGTTATGCAAAAACCTGAATGAACTCTTTGGCCAATCCATAGAAATATAAATAATTTTATGACTATATCTATTGTGGATACTGTTGTTTTCTAGTACTATCTACATAGCAATATGAAAGCAATCAATGAAAATATCACATTCCTCTCATGTGTGTCTTTGAACTTAAGCATAAACAGCTGCAAACAGTCGCAATGCCATCTACACAGATGGATTTGTGTCTCTCCAAAAGGCACTCAGATATATGTGTCTGTATATCAAACAGACAAGCATGCTGCTCTTGAAATCAGAATTTACATCACTTCAAACTTGTCCACATATTCTAAGGGCATGGGTTGCTAATGCAGTTATGAAAAACAAAGACAGTAATAGTGTGAAGCCAGTTAACAGATAATATGTCTGGGGAAAAAAAAAAAAAAGACAAATGACAATCTTTCTTTTTTTCTGCTTTCCTGAATTTGGTTGCTGTGTTTGCTGTTTTAAAGCAAATCTGCATACTTTGGAGCTTATGCATATCCTTTATCAATACTTTCTTAATAGAGTTTTCTGGAAATTAAAAAAAAAATAGTTCTGTGATAAAACATGCTATACTATAAAAAGCTATGTGAATCACAGCAGTGAAATCGATTCAATTCACGTAATACTCCAAGTATAAAGAGAAGAACACTTTATATAATAAAAAGAAATACATGAAGTAGGAGCAGTAAGATGGGTTATTTCTAGTAAATGATGCTTTTATTGACTATAGTAAGCTCTCAATATTTCTCATTTGTGCCTAATGACAAGTATGAAAACAAGCAGGGAAGGTTTTTTTTTTTTTTACCCCCAATTCTAAAAGCTTATCTGGTAGATGGGAAATGCCCTCCTGACGCCCCAACAAAGAAGTCCAAGTCCCAATTCCTAGAAATTGTGACTGTTTCTTTGCAAAACAAAAGGCACTTTTACAGCCGTGATTAAGTGATGGATACTGCTCAATCCCAATATAATCCCAGTGTCCTTAAAAGAGGGAGGCAGGACAGTCAGAGCCACGGAGGAGAAGTCATGATGGACACAGAGGCTGGGTGGCACAGAGAAGGGATGCAAGCTGGGGACACTGTTAGTTCTGGAAGCTGAAAAAGCAAGAAAACAGATTCTCCCCTGAATGCAGTCCTCTTCACACCTCGAGTTTAAGACTTTTGACCTCCTGAACCATAAAATAATAAAAGCCACTATATTTACAATAAGTCATTAAAATAGCAATATAAAGCCAAAACAGATGAGAAAACTAATATTCAGACTTAATTCATAATTTTATTCCAAATCTCAAAGCCATAAATGATTGGGCCTACATCTAACCCAGGGTACTTGGCATTTTTCAGGGATTGTAAAAGAAATAAACCAAAACCTCAATTAAATGAGCTGTGAAACCAGTAGGGGGAGCTCTCATATCCTATGACATCGCCCAGCCCAACAGGAAAGAGAAGACTCAAAGCCACTGACTCTGTTTCCTATGGCCCGTCCAAGTATCCATTTTTCAACCTATAAAAGTCTTCCTTCCCTTGCTCTGGGGATACTTTCACATGTATCACTATGGCTTCATACCCCAATTGCAACTCTCTGCTGATCCCAAATAAGCCTATCTTTGCTGAAGAAATATCTGGTCGTCTAAGGGTCAATAGAGTAATTTAATTCCATCAGACACAAAGGTCTCTGTTCAGTTCAGTTCACTTCAGTGCTCAGTTGTGTCCGACTCTTTGACCCCATGAATCGCAGCACGCCAGGCCTCCCCGTCCATCACCAACTCCTGGAGTTTACTAAAACTCATGTCCATCGAGTCGGTGATGCCATCTAACCACCTCATCCTCTGTCTTCCCCTTCTCCTCCTGCCTTCAATCTTTCCCAGCATGAGGGATTTCAAATGAGTCAGCTCTGCGCATCAGGTGGCCAAAGTACAGGGGTTTCAGCTTCAGCATCAGTCCTTTCAATGAACACCCAGGATAGATTTCCTTTAGGATGGACAAGTTGGATCTCCTTGTAATCCAAGGGACTCTCAAGAGTCTTCTCTAACACCACAGTTTAAAAGCATCAGTTAATTGTCACTCAGCTTTCTTTTACAGTCCAACTCTCACATCCACACATGACCAATGGAAAACCCGTAGCTTTGACTAGACAGATCTTTGTTGGCAAAGTAATATCTCTGCTTTTAAATAAACTCTCTAGGTTGGTCATAACTTCTCTTCCAAGGAGCAAACACCTTTTAATTTCATGGCACCAGTCACCATCTGCAGTGATTTTGTAGCCCCCAGAAATAAAGTCTGTTACTGTTTCCCCATTTATTTGTCATGAAGTGATGGGATAAGATGACATGATCATAGTTTTGTGAATGTTGAGCTTTAAGCCAACTTCTTCACTCGGTTCTTTCACATTCATCAAGAGGCTCCTTAGTTCCTCTTCGCTTTCTGCCGTAAGAGTGGTGTCATATGCATATCTGAGGTTAGTGATATTTCTCCTGGCAATCTTAATTCCAGCTTGTGCTTCATCCTGTCCAGAATTTCTCATGATGTACTCTGCATATAAGTTAAATCAGCAGGGTGACAATATCCGGCCTTGACATACTCCATTCCCTATTTGGAACCAGTCTGTTGTTCCATGTCCAGTTCTAACTGTCGCTTCCTTACCTGCACACAGGTTTCTCAGGAGGCACATCAGGTGATCTGGTATTCCCATCTCTTCCCTTGAAGAATTCTCCACAGCCTGTTGTGATCCACACACTCAAAGGTTTTGGCATAGTCACTAAAGTAGAAGTAGATGTTTTTCTGGAACTCTCTTGCTTTTTCAATGATCCAACAGATGTTGACAATTTGCTCTCTGGTTCCTCTGCCTTCTTTAAATCCAACTTGAACATTTGGAAGTTCACAGTTCACATACTGTTGAGGCCTGGCTTGGAGAATTTTGAGCATTACTTAGCTAGCGTGTGAGATGAGTGCAATTGTGCGCTAGTATGAGCATTCTTTGGCATTGCCTTTCTTTGTGATTGGAAAGAAAAATGACCTTTTCCAGTCCTGTGGCCGCTGCTGAGTTTTCCAAATTTGTTGGCATATTGAGTGCAGCACTTTCACAGCATCATCTTTTAGGATTTGAAAGAGTTCAATTGGAATTCCGTCACCTCTGCTAGCTTTGTTTGTAGTGATGCTTCCTAAAGCCCATTTGACTTTGCATTCCAGGATGTCTGGCTCTAGGTGAGTGATCACACCATCATGATTATCTGGATCTTGAAGATCTTTTTTGTATAGTTCTTCAGTGTATTCTTGCCACCTCTTCTTAATATCTTCTGCTTCTGTAAAGTCCATACTATCTCTGCCCTTTATTGTGCTCATCGTTTCATGAAATGTTCCCTTGGTATCTCTGATTTTCTTGAAGAGATCTCTAGTCTTTCCCATTCTATTGTTTTTCTTTATTTCTTTGCATTGATTATTGAGGAAGGCTTTCTTATCTCTCCTTGCTCTTCTCTTGAAACTGCATTCAAATGGGTACATCTTTCCTTTTTTCCTTTGCCTTTTGCTTCTCTTCTTTTCGTAGCTGTTTATAAAGCCTCCTCAGACAACCGTTTTGCCTTTTTGCATTTCTTTTTCTTGGGGATGATCTTGATCACTGCCACCTGTACAATGTCACAAACCTCCATCTGTAGTTCTTCAGCACTCTGTCTATCTGTTCTAATCCCTTGAATCTATTTGCCACTTCCACTGTATAGTCATAAAGGATTTGATTTTGGTCATACCTGAATGGTTTAGTGGTTTTCCCTACTTTCTTCAATTTATATCTGAATTGGCAATAAGGAGTTCATGATCTGAACCAGTTAATTTAACCTAATTTGATGACAGCCCCACACAAAACATAAACAAACCTACAGTAAAATCTTGAGTTAGAAGTCAAAACTGCATAAAAGATGCTGTAAAACTAGGCATTAATTATTAATAGAAAGAATGGGCTCTCCTGATTGAACCAAGATGTGATTACTGACATCAACAGTGACAGCATTAGAGAAGAGACATAGAGAAGAGTTTAAGAAAACTGAGTCAAAATAATCACCAATAAGGTAAAGCTAAAGTAACTATGCTATTTTATATGTTTTTATGTGATGGTCAGTGCGGCCCTTATAGGAGACAGGAGACAGACTCAGGAAGTCAAAAGTTTATTATACTCTCAGGCCCTAGAAATGATAGGCAAGTCACACCACATATGGTCTCATAGGAAGCCCCAGGTTGTGATCAAAAGGCAGAAGATAGGTGCAAGGGGCCAGCACTAGACCAGAGCCTAGACTGAGGTTTCTATGTGGAAAGCAAAGAAATGCAGTTAGAAGAGTTTAGGATTGGTACTCTGGATGATTTTGAAAAAAATGAGAGGAAAGCTCAAGAGAGAGGGGGGCATATATATACTTGTAATTGCTTCATGTTGATGTGTGGCAGAAACTACCACCATATTGTAAAGCAATTATCCTCCAATAAAATTTTTTTTAAAAAGAATGCAACAAATAAGAGGTTAATTTCCGAAATATAAAAGCAAATCATGAAGCTCCATTATTTAAAAAAATCCAATCAAATAATGGATGGCAAATGAAATGGACATTTCTCCAAGGAAGACATAGAGATAGCCAACAAACATATGAAAGTTGCCCCACATTACTAATTATTATAGAAATGCAAAGCAAAACTACAATAGGGGTACCACACAGTGGTCAGAACAGCCATCATCAAAAACCTAAAAATAATACTTGTTGGAGAGATGGAGGAAAGGTAACACTCCAACACTGCTTGTGGGAAGCTAAATTGGTACAGCCACTATGGAGAACAGTATACAGTTCCCCTAAACAACTAAAAATAGAGCTACCATATGATCCAGCCATCCCACCTCTGGGTGTATATCCAGAAAATATGAAAAGTTTACTTCGAAAAGATACATTCTCCCCAAGGTTCACAGAGCACTACTTACAGCAGCCAAGACATGGCAGCAGCTCAAGTGCTCATCAACAGATGCTTGTCTTAAAAAGGTTTTATTTCTATGACTAACAATCATTTTTATATTACAAAAGTTAGCTGCAAAATGGGAGCTGAGAACTAGGAATTGATTGACACTCCACCCAGAACAAGGGCTGGAGGGGCTGCCTGTGAGGCTGACTGAGCTGCAAGTTCACTCAGCTTCTTGCTCTCACTGTAGAACTGCTGTCACGTATAGAACTGAATTAAGTTAGATTGACTGTATCCTTGAAGGGACTCCTCTCCGCTAATAACTGGAGCTGAGTTTATCAGTTCCTGTTTATTTTGCTCACATCTAAATGCAAGCCTGCATCCTTCCAGGCAGTGTGGAATGGAGAGCAGCTTAATCACTGTCCTAGGGCTCTGATCAGAACTGAAATACGAACATAAAGGCTTCTGTGAATGCATCTAAAAATGTCATTTGTTCATAATCACATCACTAGAAACTACCTAGAAGGTAGTTTCCACTGAAAGATCACAACATGACATCCTGGTACACACTACATCTCTTTTCATGAGCCATGCTTTAATTATCCAATTTCTTACATTTGGCATAAATACTGAAGTTCCAGATTTTTTAAAGTGAGAGGCTGACAGAATTCTTTGAAGTCCCTCAGTGTTGACCAATCTAATCTCACATCCATTTCCTATAACTGGTTATGCCAGGCCAGGAGTCCCCATCTGTGGGACCTAATGCCTAATGATCTCAGGTGGAGCTGATGTAATAAGAATAGAAATAAAATGTACAATAGATGTAATGTGCTTGAATCATCCCCAAAACATCCTATACCTCTCGGTGGAAAAATTGTCTTCCATAAAACCTGCCCTTGATGCCAAAATGGTTGGGGACCACTGGGCTATATGACACTGATGAAAGCCTTCTGCCTGTTTCACTGCCCTGACCTGCACTCTGAGACCTCCAGGCTCAGTGTCCCTGGGAGAGAGTCGATTAAACTGTAAGGGGATTCCTGTACTTCTCAGCATAAAAAGCTTTAAACATTTACCTGAAGTGTTCAAGCTATTCGTTCCAGACCTCTAAGTCTTATAAGATCTGTCCCTTTCCTACCTCCACTTCATATGCTACATATTTGCACAGTCTGTATTGTGGACATTAGGCTTTGGTATTAAAACTAGCTGATTTTCCCATGCCTGCACCTGCCTGGTGAACTCCATCCACCCTTCAAACTTTACCTCAAGATTCTTTAACCATCTTTATGAACTCTGAGATCAGACGTACAGTGTTTTGCTTTATGCCATCAGCGTAGTTTGTAAACACTCCTGTTATGGTAATAATCAGCAATAACTGTGTGCTATCCCCCTCTATATTATTTTGATCTTTTTATGAACAGGGACAAGTTATTGATTAAATTGCCAAATCCTGTCCCTGGCCCAGCATAGGAACTGTTTGCCACATAATAAGCACTTGAGAAATGGAACATTTCCTGAGATATTTGTAAATAAAGGATGTCACAGTCAACAGCAATTGCAGCTGCTTCCGATGATGAGCTGGTGAGCCTGAAGGAACTCAGGAAATAAAAAATATATATATCCACCCTCTAGCAGTCCTTCAACTGTAGCCGCTCCCCATGGTGAGCCCTGAGGAAACTCAGGATGTGAAAACTGAATACTGGCCCCAGATAGCTGAGAAGCATATCAAAGAAATTATTTCAGTGAGCTCAGACTCTTGCATGTTCCAATACATAGCAAAGCAATAAATTCTTTAAATTGGAATATCTGATTTCCTTTAATTATCAATAATCTTTTGATGTTCAGACTACCTGCCCCTCATTGCAAAACTTCTGTATAACCTGGCTCCTACCCTTACCTCCTTGGAGCAATTCTCAGGGTTACTTAAGATGCTGTCTCTCAGACTTGAAATCCTAAAAATTCCCACCAAATAAAACATAACCCTTAGCTTTTAGGTTGTGAAAAAAAAATTAAGTCCTTACACTCAAGGATATTTGTTTGATGGATTAATTAACTGAGGAATTTTTTCCTAAACTAAACAAACCTGCTTTTCCTGACACTCAGGGAAGGTATATCAACTATAAATTGGTAAAAAGTAACTCAATCTGTTAATCAATTAGCAAGAATATTTCAAAGCTCAGCCATCCTTTCCAGAATGCACATATTTCAGAGGCAAACCACCTTGCTCATTAACTCATTTGTTTTTTCCTGAAGAAACTGGTTTGTTTGCCTAGCAACATCTACTTTCACTTTAGCTGAAACTGGAAAAACTGCCAGAGGAAAGAATTGACATTTTCCATCAATTTCTGGAAAGTGCACTAGTACCAAATGTCATCAGGCTCGAGTTATATTGGGAATTAGTTTGAACTGCTCATGTAAATGCCTGCGAAGTTTAATGTCAATCTTCATGGCATAACAAGTAGACCAATCTAGTGTCTTGTGAAAGAGACTGGCCCTACGGTCACTGAATACTGCATTTGGCTCAATCAATCAAATACTTTTGGACAAATTTTGTGGGGCTAAAGTTGAGTAAAACTCTATGGGACTAAAACAGACATGGAAGATATGGTCTTTGCTCACAAAATCTTTCTGTATAAATGAAGGGGCAACACACACACACACACACACACACACACACACACACACACACACACACAATACTGAGTAAGAAAGTAGGAAGGTAACTTATTGCACTGGAAAGGAGATATGCTTTTGAGTTCAAAGCCACATATCATAAATAGCAAAATCCTCTACTGAGTGATGCATGTTTAAGGAGAGAAGGATTTCAAACAAACTGCTGGTTGAGTGGCTCAGGCAGGAAGAGCAGAGGATCTGGGCACATGTGAGGTCCGATAGTTGGGCTGACGTGGGAAGATTTGACTCAGAGAAAGGATAGTTTTCATATGAAGAGGCTGAGATGAGGGGTGAAGGAGGGTGACAACCTAAAGCAAGGAACAAAGCCAAATTCAGCAGGAGGGAGAAGACGACAGGAAGTCAGATGGTGAGGAGGGCCAAGCCATCTTGTCCTGTCAACATCACCAGGTGGCAGGTGAGTCAGGAGGTGTCCCTGTGCCACTATTTCTGCAGGTGCAGGCGAGGGGGACATTGCCAGCAGACAGAGAGCCAAGGTGATAAACCATGCTGCTAGAATTATGGCTTGGTTACTTCCCTCTATCTGACACCTGTTACCTGATTTTCTTTCTGTTTTTTAAATCTGGAAAATGAAAACACATAATATGTGGCAGAACTCATAATGTTCCAGGGACTCACAAGAGACTAAAATGAAAAAATAGGTACACGTCCCCAGCACAGGTCCACACACATATTACATAACCATTAGCTTCTGTTCCTTCATACCAGGAAAACCAAAAACAGCCAAAAAGGGAAGGTCATCACTGACTGATAATTTCTGCAGGAGCAGAAACACATTTCTTAATTTCTCTCATGAGCACAGAAACAAGAATATCTATACAGAAAGGACAACATGAAAATATTGAAGGACTCACGTGTAAAATATAGGCTTCAATTCACATTGAAATTAATCCAAAATATTACACAAATTTCTTGCCTAGAGCTGGTAATCTCTCAAATGCACAAACACATAAAAAAATTTACAGAAAATTTGCACTTACAGAAAATTTGTGGTTTTTTTTTTTTTTTTTTAATTTTGAAAGGAAATGCAATGCTAGCCATTGGTCACAAGTGTCTTTCCTTGGAACAACTATTTTCCAGTGGAAATTGACTTGCACACATCAAGGTGAACACTGCATGGTCAGCGTCCTCTTTCCCTGTAACTGGGGCACTACACAGGAACCCAGCACCTAATTTGCTCTGAAAGCAGCTTGACAGCAGGGTACCACTTAGTATTCTCTGGACAAAAGGAAGGAGGATGAAGCACAGCTGTCTGCAAAGGCAGCCTGAAGGGAGACTAAATAGGTGGAAGCCACAGTCCCTCAAAGCCCAACTTCACAAACACTTTGAAAGTATGTCAAGCACAACAGCTTAGCAGAAACTCTCAGAAGCAAAAGAAACTCAAGGAAACCATCTTCGGAAGGTTTTGATGTAAAAGATTGCATAAGAAAAGTTTTCACGTGACTCCTTTAGGAAGGAAGACATTTGGGTTGCTTTTTCAAAGGAATCATGGGGTATGAGTTTTGTAAACTCCCCAACACACTAGCACAGGAAAATTTTATGTCAAGCTATACAAATACAATATAACATATATATTATATTGTAATACACACACACACACACACACACACACACATATATATATAAGTGAATATATAAAGTTGAACAGCACCAAGAACTGCTTTTTAAGTATTTTTATCATGTTACATAGTCATGAGATCATATCAGCTCTACCATTGATCACAAATGCTTTACATTTTAATTTCAAACAGCAGTTGATAGGTACAAACTGTCAAGAGAACTGTGCTCAAGACACAGAACCTACATCAAGTTCAGGGAGAGAAGTGTGATTAACTGCTCACACTGAGAACAGGTGAGAAAGTGGCTGCACACATCCTGAACCTCTAGCAGTTCTCCATTTAACTACAAGTTATGATAACCACCCCACTCCAAGAAGAATAGGAAAAGTAGGTAGACTTAATTTCTTTAATAAAATTTTGGTGCATTGTTTGCTATAAATTATTCCAAGAATAACTATACAGCATGTGCAGTACTGTACCTTAGAACAAAACCATCACAACATTAAAACGATTCATTAAAAATGAGTTATGTCTCAGGAGTCTCACCATATTTTTTATGCTTTTCTGTTAGAACTGACCATACAGGATTTTCTTCTCACAGGAAACTGAGTTCCTTGAAGCTAGGATGGCATCATATTCATTTTATACCTAAGCTAACATACTGTGTATAACACAATTGGTCCTCATTTAAACTGTATTGAAGGAACCATCAAAGAAAGGAAGGATGGAAAATCTAGTGGACAACTGAATAAGAGGTCTTAGAGACTGTAAGAAATGTTGAGGATTTTTCTGGTATCTTGAAACTGGGGTCAGCATCTCTTTGAAAACTTAAAAATATATTTAAGATAAGTGAAGAGACAACTAAAATTTAGGGTCTATTTTATTTGTATGTCTATTTTGCTGTTACACTTTTCTCTTGGTAAGTACAAATAAGTCAACCCATGAACTTCTCCTTTCAGGACAACTAGTTTATTCTGAATTAACTTTGAAACTAGTACAGGTCTTGGAAGTACAAAGTTCAAAATCTTACGAAGATATACCCATTGCATGAGTCCTTTGCTGTGATTTACATGAAAATACTTCAGGATAAACCACATCTTACATATTTGCACAGATTTGGTTTAATCTAGATCCCACGGATGGTTAACTAGTTGCGAGTGAGAGCACATAATCAGGAATTAGTACTGCCAACAGCGTCATCTGTGTTTCTATCAAGAATCAATGCAGTCAGAGGCAACAATCTGTCATTTAAACTTTGTCAATAATATTGTTTGGTCTTTAGCAGAAAAATATATTAGCAATAATTTTTATGGTAAAATGAATGCTCAAGATTTATCTGGCAGGAAATAATCAGAGGTATTTCAAGTTGTACACAGAAAAAGAGAAAAAAAGATGCAGCATCTGAACCAAACAGTGACCTCATAGCAATAGTCTGTCAGGAGTCCTGTTGGCCCCTCAGCCCTCCTTTCCACAAAGCATTGGTCACTTGAATCAATCACACACCAAACTGGTCCTTCTGTCTGCATATCCACTCATCAACCTCTATGTCAAACCTGATACAAAGTGCTAATTATAGTGCCTTCACCAGCAAATAAAATTTACCAGAGGTATAGAATAACTATATGGCAATTCTATAAGAATTACCAATGGTAAGCATTTTCTTAAATTCTTAAAAACATTTGTACATTTGAAAAAACTTGACTTTAGTCTTACCTTTTTTAGGTAGTTAGAATAGGACAAAGGAGTTCAGAATGGAGGTGGCTAAAAGACAAAGAAGGGAAAAGCCTGCAAAAATAGAACAAAAGAAGGTCGAGGACTGGAGTAAGGGCCTTGGGTGAAGCAAATAGCCTCCTAACTAGCCCAGTTCATGCAGGGCAGGCTCAAGGAGAGGAGAAAAAACAAATAAAAGGAGGAACCAAAATTGAGCCTCTCCTCTCTTCTCTTCGTGTCTTTTGGGTCAGCCTGCTCTCACGCCTTGAGGATGTATTTTTCTTTGCTTGCCAAGTAAAACTGAGTTGTAACATTGGTCCATCTGTCACTTCAAATTTTTGTTGTGGCAAGACAGAACCAAGGAAATTACAAACTCCCCAGACATCTTCCTTTGGCCTTCCACCTAACATGGATTAGTTGGTCCTGAAAAACATTTATTCATTGTCAGCTAACAATATTCACCAAAGGCACTTGATACATTCTAAACCACCAAATTGTCCTTGGTCAGTTTGCAACAATAGCAATCTAATTATCAATATATTACAATTATTGCTATCACTGTCTTTCTCTTTACCAGTAGCCTAAACACACTTCAAGGGGCAAGATGTATATTGTATCCAGATCTTGATATATAATAGGATTCTAATAAAGGATTTTAGACTTTTTTTCCATTTATTTTTATTAGTTGGAGGCTAATTACTTTACAATACTATAGTGATTAACCATCCTGAATACTTAGAAAAGAGCATAAATATTGAAAGGTAAAAGTCATCTCTGTTGGTAAGCAAACTGTTGCATTTTTAACAAAATGAAAATTTACATTGGGATATTGACAACACCATAAAAACAATGCTTCTCCGAGTCACACCATAGTTGTAGAATAAATCACTTCTTTGGAATTATTGACACATATTTTTACCAATGACACCTCAACCTAACTTCTTTCCTTTCACCTCTGGAACAATTACTATGAGATAGCCAATTGCTAAATGTGTTGGCTACTTGACAGCCCCCATCCAGAACTAGTTCTTACTTTCCTCCACTTCCTTAGAATCACAAACCCAAATTCTATTTTTTTTTAACAGTTTCTTTCCACTCTTGTTACTAAAACATTTCCAGGGTCCCCTCTGGAATGTATTTTCTTTTATTTCAGGAATCCAAATAAAGAATTTATTTGACTATGGCTAGGTTTTCAATGGCCTGTGGTTGGTGGACTTGGAACATTACTTACTTAAATAAGAGAATAAATTACTTGAGTCTCTCAGAATTGTATTCATTGCCTAGAGCATATAAAATTATATTGAATATTAAATTATTCTTGCTATAGTTGCAATTTTCAACTTCCAACATTTATCTACCTGATTAACTTAATGTTTTAGTTCACAACCTTTAGATTCCTTAACATCTTGTGACTTTTCAGCCTGAATCACCCATTGTTTGGCAGTATTATCAAGCCCCACTGTGATAATTATATACTTCAAAATGGTCTTTAATAGTTTATGCGCATAAGTTTATCTCCTTTATTATATAATAACCAAATTAAATGGAGGTTAACAAAGAAGAATACTGACTTTCCTTCTCAAATTGGAAATCGGCATTATAAAGGGAATGTTCCGTTTTTTCTGAGTCCTCTCTCATTTCATAAAGAGCAGGCAGGTGAGGGAATTCTAAGAGAAATAGTCCAGACCCACAGCATAGAAAATCATAACTTCAAAGCTTTGCTAATGTCTGTGATTTGTTAACATGTGTTGTATTCTAATCAAGTGTATACACTCCAGGGGTGGTCACTTGGCATGTAAAATACTCAAAGAGAAATTAACGTCAGTGCAATACTAAAGGCAACTTTCATACCCTACACTGAATAATGGAGACAAAAATCCAGACAATCAATAAGGAAACAGCTGATCTGAATAGCACCGTTGACCAAACAGATATAACAGACGTATACAGAACTCTCCAACAACAACAGAAAAATACATTTTTCTCAAGCATGCTCATAACAATCTCCAGGAAAGATCACATGTTAAGTCACAAAACAAATTTTAATAAATTTGAGAAGATCAGCATCATTCTAAGTATCTTTTCTGATGACAGTGAAAGGAAACTAGAAACCACTAACAGTAAGAAAACCAGAAAATTATAAAATACATGGAAACTTAACAACATTCTCAAGAACAACCACTGAGTCAGAGGAAATCAAAGTGAATTAAAAAAAAATATTTTCATATAAAAATGTAAAGAGAAAATACCAAAATTTATGGAATACAGCCAAAGCATTGCTAAAACAAAAGTTAACAGTGATAAATGCATACATCAGAAAAAGAAAAAAAAATCACTTCATAATATATACAGGTATCAAACCACTATGTTGTATACCCAGTACAAGGTTATATTGATTATATCTCAATAAAAATAAAAGCTCATGTAAACAACCTAATTTTAAACCCCAAGAAAATATAAAAGGACAAAAAAATTAGCAGAAAATTAGCAGAAAGAAGAAAATAATAAAGATTAGAGCAGAAAGGAATACAGAAAAATAAAACCAAAAAAATCAGCAAAATAAAAATTTGCTTATCCAAAAGATAAAACTGATAATCAGCTACATTAACTTAGGAAAAATGAGAAGACTGAAATAATTAAAATAAAAACTGAAATAGAAGTCATTATAATACATGACACAAAAATAAAAAGGATAAAAAAGATTATTATGCTCAATTACATACCAAAAAATGAAACAAACCAGAAAAAAATGTATAACTTTCTATAAGCATGGAAACTACTAAAACCGAATTAATTATGAAAAAGCATGAATAGACCAGCAACAAATAAGGAGACTGAATCATTAATCAAAAACATCCCAACGCTGAAGCCCAAGAACAACACCTTCACTGGTGAGTTCTACTTAACATTGAAAGAAACACTAACACCAATCTTTCTTAAAATGTTCCAGAACACGAAAGAGAGAATTTGTCCAAACTCATTTTATGAAGCCAGCATCATCATGATACCAAAGCCAGATAAATACACCACAAAAAACTCAAACAGCAAAAGAAAAAACTGCAAACCAATAAACTTGGTACGGATGTAAGAGTTGACTATAAAGAAAGCTGAGCACTGAAGAATTGATGCTTTTCAACTGTGGTGTTGGAGAAGACTCTTGAGAGTCCTTTGGATTGCAAGGAGATCCAACTTGTCCATCCTAAAGGAAATCAGTCCTGAATATTCATTGGAAGGACTGATGCTGAAGCTGAAACTCCAATACTTTGGCCACCTGATGTGAAGAACTGACTCACTTGAAAACACCGTGATGCTGGGAAACAGTGAAGGCGGGAGGAGAAGGGGACAAGAGAGGATGATATGGTTGGATGGCATCACTGACTCAATGGACATGGGTTTGGGTAAACTCTGGGAGTTGGTGATGGACAGGGAGGCCTGGTGTGCTGCAGTCCATGGGGTCACAAAGAGTCGAACACAACTGAGCGACTGAACTAAATGGAACTGAATAACTTCAGTTGATGAACTTCAGTGAAAAAAAGTTATCAATAAAATACAAGCTAAACCAAATTCAAAAGCACATCAAAAGGATTATACATCATGACTAAGTAGGATTTATACCCAAAATACAAGGAAGATTCATCATATGAATAAAATAACACAATATGATCATCTCAAAAAATGCAGACATTAAAAAAATTTAACAATTCAACACTCATTCATGATAAAAACTCTCAAAAAATTGTTAAAGAATAAAACTGCCTCAGCACAATAAAGGTTATATGTAAAAAGCCCACAGCAAACACCATGGTACACTGAGAGAAACTAAAACCTTTTCCTCCACAATCTGGTACAAGGCAAGAATGCTACTCTTGCCATTTCTGTTCAACACAAAATACTCTAGCCAGAACAAGAAAATAAGAAAAATAAATAACCTTCATTCAAGTAAAAGTAGTACCTCTGTTTGCAGATGACATCATCATATATGCAGAAAATCCTAAGGACAAAGAAAAAAAAAAACCTGTTAGAACTAATAAAATAATTCAGTAAATTTGCAATATATTAATACAAAGTCAATATACAAAAAACAGTGACTTTTCTATATACAAACATCCATCCAATAAGAAAATTAAGAATATCATCCTTCTGACAATAGCAAAAAAAATAATAAAATGCTTAAAGATAAATATAACCAAAGAAGTAAAAGACATACATTAAATATGATCATATAACAATGCCAGAAGATAAAGAAGATAAATAAATAGAAAGATATTATTTGCACATATATTAGAAGACTTAACATTGTTAAAAAGCACATACTTCATGAACTGATCTACAAATTCAGTGCACTTGCTATCTAAATTCTAGTTACATTCTTTACAGAAACCAAAGAAAACAAAGCTGAAATTCATATGTAGCCACACAAGATATTAAGCAACCAAGCAGTTTTGAGGAAGAAGAACAGAGCTAGAGGCAGACATCACACCCTTTCATTTCAAAACATATTGCAAAGTTACAGTAACCAAGAGTATGATATTGGCAATAACATTTTGTTGTTTGGAAGTGACACACAAATTATGGGTGAAAAAGTAGAACTAGATGACTGGGACTGCACCAACTGCAGTAAGCAGTCAGCATCAGCATGAAAAGGTAGCAAATGAAAAAGGAGAACATATTTCACAAATGGTATATCTCATGAGGGGGTTACTATCTAAACTATATAAAGATTTCATGCAATTCAATGGAATGAAAACAAATAACCCTACTACAAAATGGGTACAGAACCTAAGCACACATATTTTGAAAGATATGGCAATAAAATTTTATTGTTTGACACACATATTTTGAAAGAAGACATTGATGACCAAAAGGTGTATTTAAAAAAAAATAACCCAACCAAAAGGTGTATTTAAAAAAAAAATTTAAGCTCAACATCATTAGTGATTTGGAAAATGCAAATCAAAACCAAAATAAGATATCACCTCACACCTGTTAGAATATTTATGATAAAAAGACAAAAGATAGAAAATCCTGGGAAGTGTATCAAGAAAAGGCACACCTTGTGCACTGTGGCTGGGAAGGTAAGTTTGTATAGCCACTATGGAAAACAGTTTAAAGGTGACTCAAAAATATTGAAAATAAAATTATCATATGATCCAGCAATTTCACTTCTGGGGATATGCCCAAAAGAAATGATGTCAGTATCTCTAAGAGATATCATTATTGGTGATATTATTATCACCAATATTCCCATGTCACTGTAGGGTTATTAACAGTAACAAAATATGGAAACAATGTAATGTCTGTCAGCAGATATACAATAGAATACTACTCAATTTGTAAAAAAGAGAAAAATAAGCCACATATGACAACATGGATAAGTCCAGTGAACATTGTTAAGTGACATCAGACAGGCACAGAAGACAAATAAACTGCATGAACTCACTTATTTGTGGAATCTGAATTTTAATTGACACAGACCGAGATTAGGATTGCAGTTGCCAGGGGTTGGGGGGTAGAACATGAGGAGATGTTAGTCAAAGGCTACAAAGTTGTATGAGATGAATAAGTCATGGAGATCTAATGTGCAGCATGGTTGTTACACCTAATAATATTGTATTGCATACTTGAAATTTTCTAAGAAGCTAGATCTTAGATGTTCTTATTATAAAACTAAACTAAATAAGAGGATGGATATGTTAATTAGTTTGATTGTGGTAATAATTACACAATATATAAGGTGTTAGTTGCTCAGTCGTGTTTGACTCTTTGCGACTCCACAGACTGCAGCTCATCAGGCTCATCTACACATAATTCTCCAGGCAAGAATACTGGATGAGTAGCTATACCCTTCTCCAGGGGATCTTTCTGAGCCAGGGATTAAACCTGGGTCTCCTGCATCACAGGCAGATTCTTTACCATCTGAGCCACCAGGGAAGCCACACAATATGTATGCACGTATCAAAACAACATGTTGTACATTTTAAGTATACACAATTTTTATTTGACAGAAATAAATAAAGATCCTAAAAAGGAATCTTCATTCCAACCACGTTACTAATGCTACATTACCAACATTTTTTTTTTAATGCACAAAAGAGCATCAATTACCAAAATATGTTAGAAATGTTGTTGTTGTTGTTGTTGTTGTGGAAATAAGGTTCACAGATGTGTGAACTGTTTGAAAATATGTGCAGTTACTGTCTCACAGTAAAATATACGAACAGAAGGTATTTTAGAGATCATCTGGTCTCATGTCAATGTCATAAAAATTAAAGATAAAAACAGAACTATACAGGGTACTAGTTGACAAGATATGTTGTGGATTTACTTAGATTTCTATTAATTATCACATTTTGGCCACTAAAGATTCGTGACCTTGGGCCATGTTACTTAGACTTACTGTGCTTCAGTTTTCTCACATGTGAAAGATAAATAATGATGTTATCCTAAGTGAGATGCTGTAAGAATAAAACTGGTGGTTTAGATGGTAAAGAATCTCCCTGCAACGAGGGAGACCCAGGTTAAATTCCTGGATCAGGAAGATCCCCTGGAAAGGGAATGGCAACCCACTCTGGTATTCTTGCCTGGAAAATTCCATGGACAGAGAAGCCTAGCAGGTTACAGTCTATGGTGTTGCAAAGAGTTGGACATGACTGAAGCAACTAACACAACAAAAACAAAGCATAATTAAAGCACATTTCATGTTATGCTATTGAATTTTGAAACATTTTAACAAGCTAAAAGATTGAATTAATCAAATGAAATTTAGTTTTACATTTTATTTTAATCAGACATCAGATGTAATGAATCAACTTAGGTTCAGCAAATTTTGAGTAAGAGAAATGTGAAATAAAAAGGGCTTTATAATTTTTGTGTATAGATTTTTATTTTATACAAGACATTGAATTTAAGTACTAATAAATTATTTTCCCCTATCTTAAATCTAATAACTGAAGGAATAAACACTGATACTGAATCTTATTAGTCTTTCAAGTATTACATAATATTGAGTTGGCCCAATTACATATGTGAAATTTGAATGAACTTTTTGGCTAACCCAATATATTAAATATATTCCAATATATTGGAACAAAGACAGGCAGCATGGTAATCATAGATAAATTGATGTTGTTAAAGAAAGAACACCAAAAAGCCATGATTTTAGAGTTAACACATTTCACCTACTGCTTTTGATATGCTATGAACATCTATACCCTCTCTTCAAAGCAATAGTGGCCAAAGATAGAAAGAAAATTTATTTGTTTCTTCTACCCTACATAATACTTATTTATACTTTGATGAGCAAGAGTCACATTTTCCTGTGTAAATAAGCTGTCAGAGAATCTTAAAAAATCTTAAAGGCCCATGGTTTTGAAGTATAAATACTGACTTTTATACTAAACATAAAAGCAAATATGACTGAATCATTAATCTGAAAAAAATTCAAAAGAACATTTAATCTATTTCTCGCCTCAAGAAATAACTTCACTAAAACTGTACCTGTGAGATGCTAAATGCCTCCAGAGAAATACTAACTTCCGAAATATTTCAAAATTTTATTGACCCTATAGAAGACTACACAACACGCATTGTGTATGAATCCTAATGTTCCAATGCAAGTGTATAGGAATGAGAACTTTTTTTTCTGTAATTTAATCTTTTGTTGTTCAGTTGCCCAATCATGTTCTACTCTTTGTAACCCAATAGACTATAGCACGCCAGGCCTCCCTGTCCCTCACCATCTCCCGAAGTTTGCCCAAGTTCATGTGCAAAAGTCGGTGAATTCACCCAACCATCTCATCCTCTTATGCCTTCTTCTCCTTCTGCCCTCAATCTTTCCCAGAATCCCAATGAGTCAGCTGTTCACATCAGGTGACCAAAATACTGGAGTTTCAGCTTCAGCATCAGTCCTTCCAATGAGTATCAAGGTTGATTTCCATTTAGATTGACTAGTTTGATCTCCTAGTTCAAGGGACTCTCAAAAGTCTTCTCCAGCACAACAGTTCCAAGGCATCAATTCTTTGGTGCTCTGCTTTTTTTTAAAGTCCAGCTCTCATAACCATAAGTGACCACCAGGAATAAAATAGCCTTGACAATACAAACCTTTGTCTGCCGAGTAATGTCTTTGTTTTTCAACACACAGTCTAGGTTTGTCATAGCTTTCCTGCCAAGAAGCAAACGTCTTCTGATTTAATGACTGCAGTCAATATCCACAATGATTTTAGAGCCCAAGGACTGGAAATCTGTCACTATTTCCAAGATTTCTCCTTCTATTTGCTATGAAATAATAGGGCCAGATACCATGATCTTAGTTTTTGTTTTGTTTTGTTTTTTAATATTTAATTTTAACCTGGTTCTTTGACTATCCTCCTTCACCTTCATCAAGAGGCTATTTAGTTCCTCTTTGCTTTCTGTCATTAGAGTGGTATCATCCACATATCTGATGTTGTTGATGTTTCTCCCACCTATCTTGATTCCAGCTTGTAACTCATCCAGCCTGGCATTTCTCATTATGTGCTCAGCATATAGATTAAACAGACATGGTGACAGCAGACAGCCCTGTCATACTTCTTTTTTAACCTTGAACCAATCAGTTGTTCCATACAGGGTTCTAACTGCTGCTTCTTCACCCGCATACAGGTTTCTCAGGAAACAGGTAAGATGGTCTGGTTTTTTAAGAGCTTTCCATTTCTTTAAGAGTTTTCCACAGTTTATTATGACCCACACAGTCAAAGTCTTTGCCGTAGTTGATGAAACAGAGGTAGATAATTTTCTGGAATTCCCTAGCTTTCTCTATGATCCAGCGAATGCTGGCAATTTGATCTCTGGTTCCTCTTCCTTTCCTAAACCCAGCTTGGACATCTGAAAGTTCTTTATTCACATAATGTTGAAGTCTGACATGCATGATTTTAGCCATGACCTTACTAGCATGTGAGATGAGTGCAATTGTCCAATGATTAGCACATTCTTTAGTATTACCCTTCCTGGGATTTGGGATGAGGATTGATATTTTCCAGTCCTGTGGCCACAGCTGGGTCTTCCAGATTTGCTGACATATTGAATGCAACATCTTGATGGTACCATCCTCCAGGGTTTTGAATAGTTCTACTGGAATCCCATCTCATTCACTAGCTTTATTAACAGCAGTGCTTCCTAAGACCCACTTGACTTTGTTCTCCAGAATGTCTGACTCTGGGTGGCTGATCATACCATCCTAGTAATCTGACTCATTTGGATATTTTTCATACAGTTCTTCTGTGTATTCTTTTCATCTCTTCTTGACCTCTTCAGTGTTTACTAGGTCTCTACTGCTTATGTCCCTTATTGTGCTCATCTTTAGGCAAAATGTACCCTTGATATCTCCAATTTTCCTGAAGAGATGTCTAGTCTTTCCCTTTCTGTGGAAATCTTTGTGTCCATCCTAAACCAACTGCTATTGGTAACTTTCCCACAAATGTGACCCGACTAGAATAAAGGCATTTGTGGTTGGGGGTAGGATCTGATTCTGGGTGACTAGTCTGAACAGGAATTGGCTAAGATGCTAATTTTATTCGGTGGTGGGACATTTTGTTTCCATGGTTCTCTGTTTTTTCACTCAGCTACCTCACTCTCTGATCCTGTAAGAACAGAGACAACACAATCATCTTCTATCTGAGTTGTCACCTATTCTCAGCCGCCAAGGCAGAAATTGAGTCTCTCTCAACAGACATGACTGCATCAGACAATATTACCAAGATTAAATCTGTTTTCTTACACATCTCAGATAAGCCTTTCTATAATTTGGCTTCAACCATAGGAAGATTCTTTGCTGATTTTAAACTTTCTTTCTGTGTCTATTTCTGCCTTTCTTTTCCCCTTTCAATCAATCTCTGTCTTTCCATGTCTCCTTCTCTCTCAACCTCTCTCCTCAACATTCACATACATATCAATTGCCAAAGACAACTATGTAATTACTTACAACAAAGTAATTGTCTTCAAATTGTGAGCTATTTTTCAGTCTGTATAATGTCAAATTGTTTGACATTGCTCAGTCTGTTTATTAGTTTAACTATGAGCAGAAACAAAAGTGAGATAAAATTAAAATTCACACATTTGGTTGCAAACTTATAGGACAGTATTACATTTCAGAAATAACTCCTTTATAATTGATGTCAGATGCAAGAATGTATCCACAAATATCTGAAAGGAATAAACTAAGAAAAAACTATAAAAATATTTTTAGCAGCTCTGTATAATACAATATACTTATACAAACAATATGATATGTCTTGTTCTAGGCACCTGGTAAGATAAACGACATCTCACCCAAATAACAGACTATGTTAATTCAATGGAAAATATGGTTCATAAATATTTGTTGGTCTAAAAGAAGTTTGTATCACCTTGTTGTATGCATGTTTAAATGAATTGAAGCCCATTTTGTCATAAGTAATATTTGAATGCATGTTTGTATGTGTAGGAAAATGTTATACACCAAATTAACAATAATTTTCCCTGGATGGATGTACTGAAGTCTATTTTACAAATGTTTTATCAAATAATCTTCATTTTTCCCCATGTTTGAGGTATAATAAAGGTTAGTAAAGTAAGCTTGGCCACCTGATGTGAAGAACTGACTCATACTTGATGGACATGAGTTTGAGCAAACTCTGGGAATTGGTGATGGACAGGGAAGTCTGGCATGCTGCAATCTCAACAAGTCTCTCAAAGAGTGAGCAACTGAACTGAAAGTAAGTTTGACCTCACATTAAAACATTAGCACTCCATCAGCGTCTTATTTTGAAGGCACAAGAATCCTACTGAAATATAAAATGTTCTTTATATAAACTGACTGTTGGTGCTTAAAATCATAAAATTTTCTTTTCATTCTTTTCAGCATGTAAAATCCCCATTAACCCTCATGAGTATACTGCTATTAATGAAGAATATAAAATGAGGATATAGGAATCAGGATCTGAGTAAATAGACAAGATGTATGGAAATGAGATTCTTTTCCCATTTTTTTTCTTATGCCTTGCAATGACAAAAATCTTCACTAAAATTTACCTAGGGTCTATTTGTCAGAGAGCATCATAAAATAGGCATGATATCCATACAGATAACATTTCAACTCAATTTAAGTATGAATAATTTATAATCCTAAGCAAGTTTAGAAGTGCTTTTCAATTGGAAGCTTCAATTTAAAGTTATGATTCTCAAAAATTTTAAAGGCGAATAAAATACTTCACTGTGCAAATATGAAAACAATTGTTGTTTTGTTTTTTTTTTTAATTTTATCTTTGATGAAGACAGTGAGATTGAAAGAGGTGATGTTCTCTCCTTTTTCTTTTCAAGTTACTTAAGCAAAAATAAAAACAATTTACCCATTTATCCAAATCTCCACCCCCTGCCTCTGGTGACCACCAATCTGTTTATGTTCTCGGCATCTATGAGTTTATATGTATACTACTTACATATTACCAAACTGGTTCCAAATTGGGAAAGGAGTACATCAAGGACGTATATTGTTACCCTGCTTATTAAACATATATGCAGAGTACATGCTGGGCTAGATGAAGCACAAGCTGGAATCAAGATTGTTGGGATAAATATCAATAACCTGAGATACGCAGATAACATCACCCTTACGGCAGAAAATGATGAAGAAGTGAAGAGCCTCTTGAGGAAAGTGAAAGAGGAGAGTGAAAAAGTTGGCTTAAAACTCAACATTCAGAAAACTAAGATCATGGCATCCATTTCCATCACTTCAAGGCAAATAGATGGAGAAACAGTGGAAACAGTGGAAGACTTTATTTTGGGGGCTCCAAAATCACTGCAGATGGTGACTGCAACCATGAAATTAAAAGATGCTTGCTCCTTGGGAAAAAAGTTATGACCAACCTAGACTGAATATTAAAAAACAGAGATATTACTTTGCTGATAAAGTTCCATCTTAGTCAAAGCTATGTGTTTTGTTTTGTTTTGTTTTTTCCAGTAGTCATGTATGGATATGAGAGTTAAACTATAAAGAAAGCTGAGTGTTGAAGAATTGATGCATTTGAACTGTGGTATTGGAGAAGACTCTTGTGAGAGTACTTTGGACTGTAAGGAGATCAACCAGTCCATCCTAAAGGAAATCAGTCCTGAATGTTCATTGGAAGGTCTGATGTTAAAGCTGAAGCTCCAATAGTTAGGCCACCTGATGCGAAGAATTGACTTAATGGGAAAGACCCTGAACTTGGAAAGACTGAAGGCAGGAGGAGAAGGGGATGAAAGGGGATGAAATGGTTGGATGGCATCACCAACTCGATAGACCTGAGTTTGAGCAAGCTCCAGGAGTTGGTGACGGACAGGGAAGCCTGGCATGCTGCTGTCCATGGCGTTGCAAAGAGTTGGACACGACTGAGCAACTGAACTGAATTTATTTATTTAAATAATATATATAGATTCCATTTGTTAGATTACATGTTTTTTTTTTCTCTCTGTTTGACTTACTTCACTCGGTATCAGTTCAGTTCAATTCAGTTCATTCACTCATTCATGTCCGACTCTTTGCGACCCTATGAACTGCAGCACGCCAGCCCCCCCTGTCCAGAGTTCACCAACTCCCAGAGTTCACCCAAACCCATGTTTATCCAGTCGCTGATGCCATCCAACCATCTCATCCTCTGTCGTCCCCTTCCCTTCCTGCCCTCAATCTTTCACAGAGTTCACCCAAACCCATGTTTATCCAGTCGCTGATGCCATCCAACCATCTCATCCTCTGTCGTCCCCTTCCCTTCCTGCCCTCAATCTTTCACAGCATCAGGGTCTTTTCAAATGAGTCAGCTTTTCACATCAGGGGGCCAAAGTATTGGAGTTTCAGCTTCAAAATCAGTACTACCAATGAATACCCAGGACTGATTTCCTTTAGGATGGATTGATTGGATTTCCTTGCAGCCCAAGGAACTCTCAAGAGTCTTCTCCAACACCACAGTTCAAAAGCATCAATTCTTCTGCACTCAGCTTTCTTTATAGTCCAACTCTCAGATCCATACATGACCACTGGAAAAAACCATAGCCTTGACTAGACGGACCTTTGTTGACAAAGTAATGTCTCTGCTTGTTAATTTGCTGCCTAGTTTGGTCATAACTTTCCTTCCAAAGAGTAAGTGTCTTTTAATTTCATGGCTACAATCACCATCTGCAGTGATTTTGGAGCCCAGAAAAATAAAGTCAGCCACTGTTTCCCCATCTATTTGCCATGAAGTGATGGGACCGGATGCCATGATCTTAGTTTTCTGAATGTTGAGCTTTAAGCCAAATTTTTCACCTCCTCTTTCACTTTCACTCTGTATAATGCCCTCCAAGTCCATCCCTGTTATCATGAATAGGAAGATTTCATTCTAAAAAGGAATGAAATGAGTTAATAACCTCCCAATGGGTTTGTGTGTGTGTGTGTATACATGTTTGTGTGTGTGTGTGTGAAATCTAATGTCTTTATCCATCCATCCATTGATTAACATTGTTTCCACATCCTGACTATTGAAAAGAATGCTGCCTTATATGCAAGACAGCAAAAGAGACACAGATGTAAAGAACAGACTTTTGGACTCTATGGGAGAAGGTGAGAGTGGGATGATTTGAGAGAATAGCATTGAAACATGTGTAGTATCTTATGTGAAGTGAATCACCAGTCCAAGTTCAATTCATGAAACAGGGCACTCAAAGCCAGTGCACTGGGACAACCCAGAGGGATGGGAAGGGGAGGGATGTTGGAGTGGGGTTCAGGATGGGGGACGCATGTACACCATGGCTGATTCATGCCAATATATGGCAAAACCACCACAATATTATAAAGTAATTAGTCTCCAATTAAAATAAATTTTAAAAATATAATGCTGCAAAGAACTCAGGGAAGCATATAACTTTCCAAATTAGGGTTTTGCTTTCTTTGAATAAATACCCAGAAGTGGAATTTCTGAATTATATTGCAGTTCTATTTTAAATTGTTTGAGAAGCCTATATACTGGTTTCCATAGGGGCTGCAACAATTTACCTTTCCACCAAGAGTACACAAAGGTTTCTTTTTCTCTACATCCTCACAACACGTTATTTTTAGTATTTTTTCCCCTAATTTTTTTTTATCATAGCAAGTCTAATAGATGTGTGGTGACATCTCACTGTGGTTTTGAATTTATTTTCCTGATGTTTAATGATTGAGAAAATATTTTCATGTACCTATTGGCCATCTTACTCCTTGCAAGGAAAGCTATGACAAACCTTGACAGCGCATTAAGAAGCAGAAACGTCATGTTGCCAACAAAGGCCCATATAGTCAAAGCTATGGTTTTGCCAGTAGTCATGTACAGATGTGAAAGTTGGACCATAAAGAAGACTGAACACCAAAAAATTGATACTTTTGAAATGTGGTTCTGGAGAACACTCTTGAGAGTCCCCTGGACTGCAAGAAGATCAAACCATTTAATCCTAAAGGAAAACAATCTAGAATATTCATTGGAAGGACTGATATTGAATCTAAAGCTCCAATACTTTGGCCACTTAATGTGATGAACCAACTCATTGGAAAAGACCCTGATGCTGAGAAAGATTGAAGGGAGAAGGAGAAGGGGGCAACAGAGGATAAGATAGGTGGATAGTATCACTGATTCAATGGACACGAGTTTGAATAAACTCTGGGAGATAGTGAAGGACAGGGAAGGCTGGCGTGCTGCAATCCATATATAATTCAATCATTCATTCTTCAATATCTAGAAGCACATTTGCTATCATTGACTTTTTTTAATTTAAATTTATTTTTAATTGAAGGATAATTGCTTTACAAAATTTTGTTGTTTTCTCTCAGACCTCAACATGATACACCTATTTTAAAGTTGTTCTTGTGCTGAGGAGTTACATTTGAAGACTGTAGTGAGAAAAATATCATTAAGTATTTATTTCTATATATTTTACTTTTCCCAAACATTTCCATGAAGCTAACTAGATTTTACCACTCAGTTCCAAAAAGTGTTCAAGTTGGCTGTCTATACACTGCATATCTATATTTGGTATATCAATATATCATATCTATAATATATATGGGGAGAAATAGTCTTTTTTCAGAAAAAAAACAAAATTAAAAATAAAATCAATGCTAAAATATATTAAAAAATAGGTTTTCAAAGTGCCTCATTTACAGTAAAGAAATTTAATTAGTAGACTGGAATGTCTGGGTTAAATTTTAGCCCTTTGGAATAAGTTTCATATTTCCAGCAATGGTCATACAATAGAAATGAATAAACATAGTGTTAGAATTGCCTATTTACTATTCTAAGTAGCTCCAGAAAAAAAAAATCAAAGGAAGGAAATAAGGATCCCCAAATATCCTGCTGCTTAAGAAAATGTTTAATTTAAATGATTGACATGTCGTGGATTAAGATAGACATTGGAAAATTAACTGTTAAAAAGTTTGGCAAAATGAGTTAGAATCCTAATGTAAAATATTAGTAAAAGCTTTAACTTATTATTTAAAAGTTTTAATTTAAATAAATGTTCAGATTAAAATATATCTAAATTGTCCATCAGTTAAAAGAGTCTCCCCTTGAGTGAATTCAAGTTAGGATCTTCAGAGTTCTTTTTCAACTAGTGTTCAACTTCTGTACTTTTATGCTTGGCTCTTTATTGTCCAATTCTAGCAAGAATCCTGATAAGTTAGTTTAGTCGGAGATCCATCTTCATTATATTATGGACCTTGATATCTGATCAAATTCTTCAAACATTTCCCAGGTGATGTCTGATCACCTAGCCTGCCTATAAGCAAGGATCCTGGTAGATGAGTTTACCCAGAGTTCTTCCGTACTCCTGATGTTTCCTCTTAGTAATTTCCCATCCAGTGACCCATGTGATTTCCCATCCACCCTGTTCATTGGCTATAAATTCTCACTTTTCCTTGTTGTATTTGGAGCTGAGTTCAATTTCTCTCCCGATCTACAAACTGCAGTAGTCCTAAATAAGTCTGCTTTACCATTAATTTACAAGTACCAGTATGAGTATTTTTCTCTTGGACAGTTGACTGCCATGATTCAGATAAGATCAGATTCCTCACTGAAGCCCTGAGTCTGTTATCCAGGACACAAGGTGCGTCCTTGAAAGCCACATCTCCATTCCACTAACTGATCAGGTATCCATTGGTGAATCTGGCTCTGGAGGCTTTCATATGGACAGATGCTAACTGGCACTCGCAAGAACAGATTTTAATTCTTAAGATCTGAAAATGCACCAGAAGCTGGGAAAGAGTCCTAGACAAACAGAGGTTGGTTAGAGCCCTGAGTTTCTCTGCTTCTAACAATCTTGCTAGAGTTCTGGAGAAGTAACTGTTTCTAAATATCTGGGTTTCTTTGTTTCAAAGGTCCCTGATGGACTGAAAGTCTTTCTGCTTGGGCATTGACCTCAAGTGGGGATTTTTCTCTGACTTGTGGGTTGGATGTTCTTCCTGATTCCTTGTTTTGAGTGGGGAGCCTCTCCCCAAACCTCAGTTCATGCACTTAATCATGTCCAACTCTTCGCGACCCCATGGGCTACAGCACGCTTGTCCATCGTCAATTCCCGGAATTTATTCAAACTCATGTCCATTGATTCAGTGATGTCATCCAACCATCTCATCCTCTGTCATCCCCTTTCCTCCTGCTTTCAATCTTTCCCAGGATCAGGGTCTTTTCAAATGAGTCAATTCTTCATATCAGGTAACCAAAGTATTGGAGTTTCAGCTTTAGCATCAGTCCTTCCAATGAATATACATGACTGATATCCTTTAGGATGGAAAGGCTGGATCTCCTTGCTGTCCAAGGGACTCTCAAGAGTCTTCTCCAACACCACAGTTCAAAACATCAATTCTTCGGTGCTCAGCTTTCTTTATAGTCCAACTCTCACATCTATATATGACTACTGGAAAAACCATAGCTTTGTCTAGATGGATCTATTTTGGAAAAGTTATGTCTCTTCTTTTTAATATGTTGTCTAGGTTGATCATAACTTTTCTTCCAAGGAGCAAGCGTCTTTTAATTTCATGGCTGCAGTCACCATTCGCCATGATTTTGGAGCCCCCCAAAATAAAGTCTCTCCCTGTTTCCCCCTTTATATGCCATGAAGTGATGGAACCAGATGCCATTATCTTAGTTTTCTGAATATTGAGTTTCAAGTCAGCTTTCTCACTCTCCTCTTTCACTTTCATCAAGAGACTCTTTAGTTCTTCTTCACTTTCTGCCATAAGGGTGGTGTCATCTGCATATCTAAGGCTAGTGATATTTCTCCTGACAATCTTTATGCCAGCTTGTGCATCCTCCAGTCCAGCATTTCTCATGACATACTCTGCAAATAAGTTAAATAATCAGGGTGATAATATACAGCCTTGATGTACTCCTTTCCCGATTTAGAACCAGTGTGGTGTTCCATGTTCAGTTCTAACTGTTGCTTCCTGACCTGCATACAGATTTCTCAAGAGGCAAGTCAGGTGGTCAGGTAGTCCCATCTTTTTAAGAATTTTCCAAAGTTTGCTGTGGTCCACACAGCCAAAGTCTTTGGCATAGTCAATAAGGCAGAAATAGATATTTTCCTGGAACTCTCTTGCTTTATCGACCATCCAACAGATGTTGGCATTTGATATCTGGTTCCTCTGCCTTTTAAAATACAACATGAACACCTGGAAGGTCACAGTTCATTTAATGTTGAAAACTGGCTTAGAAAATTTTGAGCATTTCTTTGCTAGAGTGAGAGATGAGTCCAATTGTGCAGTAGTCTGAGCATTCTTTGGCACTGCCTTTCTTTGGGATTGCAATGAAAACTGACCTTTTCCAGTTCTGTGGCCACTGCTGAGTTTTCCAAATTTGATGGCATATTGAGTGCAGCACTTCCAGAGCATCATCTTTCAGGATTTGAAATAGTTCAACTGGGATTCCATCACGTCCATTAGTTTTGTTCATAGTGATGCTTCCTAAGGCCCACTTGACTTCACATTCCAGGATGTCTGGCTCTAGGTGAGTGGTCATACCAATTGAGATCTGGGTCGTGAAGATCTTTTTTGTATAGTTCTGTGTATTCTTGCCGCCTCCTCCTAATATCATCTGCTTCTGTTAGGTCCATACCATTTCTGTCCTTTATTGTTCCCATCTTTGCATGAAAAGTTCCCTTGGTATCTAATTTTCTTGAAGAGATCTCTAGTCTTTCCCATTCTATTGTTTCCCTCTATTTCTTTGCATTGATCTCTGAGGAAGGCTTTCTTATTGCTCCTTTCTATTCTTTGGAACTCTGCATTCAAGTGGGTATATCTTTCCTTTTCTCATTTGCCTTTCACTTCTCTTCTAGTCACAGCTATTTGTAAGGCCTCCTTAGAGAACCATTTTGCCTTTTTGCATTTCTTTTCCTTGGGGATGGTCTTGATCCCTGCCTCCTGTTTAATGTCACAAACCTCTGTCCATAGTTCTTCAGGCACTCTGTCTAACAGATCTAATCCCTTGAATGTATTTGTCACTTCCACTGTATAATCATAAGAGATTTGACTTATGTCATATATGAATGGTCTAGCCACTTTCCCTAGCTTCTTCAATTTAAGTCTGAATTTGGCAATAAGTAGTTCATGATTTGAGCCACAGTTAGCTCCTGCTCTTGTTTTTGCTGGCTGTGTAGAGCTTCTCCATCTTTGGCTGCAAAGAATATAATCAATCTGAATTCAGTATTAACCATCTGGTGATGTCCATGTGTAGAGTCTTGTGCTGTTGGAAGAGGATCTTTGCTATGACCAGTGCGTTCTCTTGGTAGGACTCTGTTAGCCTTTGCCCTGCTTAATTCTGTACACCAAGGCCAAATTTGCCTGTTACTCCAGGTATTTCTTGACTTCCTACTTTTGCATTTCAGTCCCCTATAAGGAAAAGGACATCTTTTTGGATGTTTGTTCTAGTTCTTATAGGTCTTCATAGGGCCATTCAGCCTCAGCTTCTTCAGCACTACTGGTCAGGGCATAGACTTGGATTACCTTGATATTGAATGGTTTGCCTTGGAAACAAACAGAGATCATTCTGTCGTTTTTGAGATTCCATCCAAGTACTGCATTTTGGACTCTTTCATTGACTATGATGGCTACTCCATTTCTTCAAAGGGATTCTTGCCCACAGTAGTAGATATGATGATCATATGTGTTAAATTCTGCCATTCCAGACCGTTTTAGTTTGCTGATTCCTAAAATGTCAATGTTCACTCTTGCCATCTCCTGTTTGACCACTTCCAATTTGCCTTGATTCATGGACCTAACATTCCATGTTCCTATGCAATATTGTTCTTTACAGCATCAGACTTTACTTCCATCACCAATTGCATCTATAACTGGGTGTTGCTTTTACTTTGGCTCCATCTCTTTATTCTTTCTGGAGTTATTTCTCCACTGGTCTCCAGTAGGATATTGGTCACCTACCGATCTGGGGAGTTCATCTTTCAGTGTCCTATCTTTTTGCCTTTTCATACTGTTCATGGGGTTCTCAAGGCAAAAATACCAAAGTGGTTTGCCATGCCCTTCCCCGGTGGACCACATTTTGTCAGAACTCTCCACCATGACCCGTCCGTCTTGGTTGGCCATCCATGGCTTGGCTCACAGTCTCATTGAGTTAGACAAGGCTGTGACCCATGTGATCAAATTGTTTATTTTCCTGTGATTGTGGTTTTCAGTCTGTTTGCCCTCTAATGGAGAAGGATAAGAGGTTTATGAAATCTTCGTGATGGGAGAGACTGACTGAGGGTGAAATTGAGTCTTGTTCTGATGGGCAGGGCCATGTTCAGTAAATCTCTAATCTAATTTTCTATTGATGGGTAGGACTGTGTTGAGTCCCTTTTATTTACCTGAGGCCAAACTATGGTGGAGGTAATGAAGATAATGGCAGCCTCCTTCAAAAGGTCCCATGCAGGCACTGCTACACTCAATGACCCTAGTCCGGCAGCAGGCCACCACTGACCCACACCTCTGCCAGAGACTCCTGGACGCTTAGAGGCAAGTCTGGGTCAATCTCCTGTGGAGTCGCTGCTCCTTTCTCCTGGGTCCTGGTGTGCACAAGGTTCTGTTTGTGCCCTCCAAGAGTCTGTTTCCCAGTCCTGTGTAAGTGCTGGCGGCTCTATGGTGGGGTTAACGTCGACCTCCTCCAAGAGGGCTTACGCCATACCCAGGTCTACCGCACTCAGAGCCCCTGCCCCTGCAGCAGGTCGCTGCTGACCCGTACCCCACAGGAGACACTCAGACACGGTTCTGGCTCAGTCTCTGTGGGGTCTCTGGGTCCTGGTGTGTACAAGGTTTGTTTGAACCCTCTGAGTGCTTCTGGTGCGATGGGGTTTGCTTCTAAACATGATTTCGCCCCTCCTACTGTCTTGCTGGGGCATCTCTGCCCTTGGACATGGAGCATCTCCTCAGAGCTGCTCCAGCAGCTCTGCACAGCCTCCATGCAGACTCCGCTCCAGCATCTACCCAAGCCCCAGGCAGCAACAATTCTCCCAGCACCTAAGGACCCTCTCTGTTCTTTTTCTCGGATCCTACTTCTCCAAGTGGAGCTTCTCAGTAAATTGGAATTCCTTTCTCAAAGCCCTGCTGACTACATGCTACACCAACTCTATCCACCTGTTTCTTGTTGGCATGAATTTACTAAGGATAACTTAAATTTTCAATAGCCTCTTTGAGAAATAAGATCTAAACAAACTGACCCTCTAAGACCTCTCTCTTCCACACCCTCTCCTCACTCCTGCGAAACCCTGCCCTTCCCATTCCAACAACTTAATTCCTTATAATCACTGAAATTTTAGACTCTTTACACCCATAGGAGCTCTCAAAGGACTCAAGACCTCTGCAGGCCAACTACTTGAGTCTGAAAAGTAAAAAAGGCTGATTGGAAATAGCCTTAATGTATCCACTCAGATGGCTTTGGAGACATTCAGATGCCACTCTGCTTTCTCAGTCACATACTGGAGTGGGTTGTCATTTCCCACTCCTTTGCTGTTGTAGTATGCTTGCCTAAAAGCAGTTTTCGAAATCTCTTTGGTATCTTTAAACCTAAAGTTTTAAACATCAGAAATTGTAAGAAAATGGTGAATAACTCTAAGATATTACCAAGATTTTGGATGAGCAGGCTAGCAAATTTTACAGCTCTATCAACTCAAATTTCTTAGAGATATTCACAATTTTCTAAGAGAATAGCATTGAAACATGTATATTGTCAATTATGAAACAGATCGCCAGTCTAGGTTTGATGCATCAGTGCACGAGACAAGTGTTCAGGGCTGGTGCACTAGGATGATCCAGAGCGATGGGATGGGGAGGGAGATGGGAGAAGGGTTCAGGATGGGGAACACATGTAAATCCATGGCTGATTCATATCAATGTATGGCAAAAACCACTACAATATTGTAAAATAATTCAGTTCAGTTCAGTTCAGTCTCTCAGTGGTGTCTGACTCTTTGCAACTCCATGAATCGCAGCACGCCAGGCCTCCCTGTCCATCACAAACTCTTTAGCTCCAACTATTATAAATAAATGAAAACTTTAAGAAAAAATCTTGGTATATGACAAACAATTCACACTCATTTTTCTAATTCTCAGTTGTATTTGTAAAAGTTAGTGGTTGAAAATCAAAATCAATATATAAAAGAAACTTTTAGAAATCATAAAAATTAAGAGAAACAACTTTGAACTATATGTACGTAGTATACATTTTGACAAGCAAAAAAAGAGTAATTTTATTCTAAGGTAGAATGGCTAATTTTTCTTAGAGAGAGGAAAAGTTAGGGGGAAAAACTGATTTTATATTAAAAAATTGTAAACGTTTTACATAGAAGACATCTTATCTAATGTAGTCAAGTTGGCTAAAATTTAAATTGATTAATTTATGTGTTATATATATATATATATATATATATATATATATATGTTATATGTTTTCAGAAGTGAGACAATATAAAAAATGTACTGCTTGAAATCTAGAAAAACAAAGTTTTCCTGGATTATTGGTCAACTCTTAATCAGAGATGCTAAAGGTATTTTCTTTATATTTTGAGTAATCTACCTAGGAAACCATGATTCTGTGTTTTATCAGAATAGTTTCCTTTGCTTTCTGTTGACCTCTATCATGTTCTTGATTATTTCAGAAAACCTAAGTATTGTTGCTCTGTGATCTGTCATGTTTTTGAACTGTAGTGTTGGAGAAGTTTCCTGAGGGTCCCTTGGACTGCGAGGAGGTCAAACCAGTCCATCCTGAAGGAGATCAGCATTGACTGATGCTGAAGCTGAAACTCCTGGCCCCCTGATGTGGAGAACTGACTCACTGGAAAAGACCCTGACGCTGGGAAAGATTGAAGGAGGGAGGAGAAGGGGACGACAGAGATTGGATGGCATCACTGACTTAATGGACATGAGTTTGAGCAAGATCTGGGAGTTGGTGATGGACAAGGAAGCCTGGCGTGCTGCAGTCCATGGGGTCACAAAGAGTCGGACACAACTGAGTGACTGAGCTGAACTGAATCTGCAGACCTCCCTAATCAAGTGTTCAAATATTTTTATATTTTTGACAATTCTGCCTTTCCCTTCCCCAAATCAAATCCCAAATAGAATCTTCTTGTTCTCAAACTGAAATTTACCAGAGAGCTCCTTGAAAACCTTAAAGGGTTTGTTCTTTCACCTTGTAAATCTCTCTTTACAGTGTTAACATTAATTGGGTTTATTTGATATATTAAATTGCATGAAAAGAATTTTCAAATCAGAAGAGATACTTAACCTTCTCTATGTTTATGTTGGTGAATATTATTAATGTAAGTTTTGCTTGGTTTCCCAGACTTGAGAACCTTTCAAATGTCTAATCTGAGATTTCATTTTAAATGTTCCAGCAAACAAACTTAAAAAGACCTGCATGGCCAATTACCACTAATGCTGCACTTAAGTAAGTAAAGGCCAAAACTAATGAGATCAGATTTATTTTCAAACAAGAGTAACCTTACATTGGCTATTTTTAATCAAAAGGAGGGTGAATGTAGAGAGAATTTTATGTTTCAGTGGAGACCTATAGCACACCCTTATATTTTCCTCAACTATTCTTATCGCAGCGTCAGACATGACTAAGGGACTAAACTGAACTGAACTGAATTGTTCTATAAACTGATATTCTCAATTCTTTCTCCCATCCTTCTGGCTCAGAGTCACTGGGAGCTAAGATGGTCAATAAGATGCTCAGTATCACTAATTATTAGAGAAATGTGAATCAAAACTACAAATAGGTACCACTTCACACCAGTCATAATGGCCACCATTAAAAAGTCCACAAATAGCAAATGCTGGAGAGGATGTGGAAAAAAGGAAACTCTCCTACACTGTTAATGGGAATGTTAATTGGTACAGCTACTATAGAAACCAGTATGGAGATTCCTTCAAAAACTTAAAATAGAGTTACCATATGATCCAGGAATCCCACTATTGGTCATATACCCAGAGAAAACTGTAATTTAAAAAGATACATACACCCCAGTGTTAATTGAAGCACTGTTTACAAAAGACAAAACATGGAAGAAACATAAATGTCTCAGGACATTTATGATGGGCAGACAGATGAATGAATAAAGAAGACATGGTGTATATATACATACACATTATACAATGAAATACTACCCAACCATAAAAGAAAATAAAATAATGCCATAGCAGCAACATGGATAGACCTAGAGATTATCATATTAAGTGCAGTAAGTCAAATAAAGACAAATATCATATAAGATTGTTTATGTGTGATATCTAAAATATGACATAATTAAATTTGTGAAACAGAAACATACTCACAGACATAGAAAACATACTTATGGTTACCAAACTGGATAGCTGGCAGAGGCAGGGGAAAGATAAATTACAAGTTTGGGACTAAACATACATACTGTTATATATAAAACAGATAAACAAGTACCAACGGTATAGCATAGGAAACTATAGTCAATATCTTATAATAACCCACAAGGGAAAAGAATTTGAAAAACAATACACACACACACACACACACACACACATATGTATACATATATATGAATCACTTTACTGCATGCCAGAACTAACACACCATTGTAGATTAACTATAACTTAATAAAAATAAGATAGAGAGGTAATCTGGAAATGCTTAACTGTTCTTATATTTTTACTTGCTCAAACATTGGTAAATAATAAATATTATAGCCTGATCTACTCTTTTTTTCCCATTATGGAATTTTTTGTTTTGCTTTTTTTACATTGGTTAGGATGAATTTCATGTAAACCATTTAATTAATATAATTTTGATAAATTTTAATGCCAGTAACTATGATTTTGTGATTTTTAAAATTATATTCTGATCACTGCCATTGGCTCATGAAAATCTTCAAGGAGAAAATAACGTTATTGATGAACAGTCTGTTTCAGTGGTTGGTGAAAAGACAGCTTGAATATAGTAGGTTATTTCTTATGATACCCAAACGTTATGACAGAATATATTTTTCCTTAAAGTGCTCAATGATATACTTATGAAAGTGAAAGTGCTCTTTGCTCAGTGGTGTCTGACTCTTTGAGACCCCATGGACTGTAACCTCTGCCCATGAAATTTTCCAGGCCAAAATACTGGAGTGGGCAGCCATTCCCTACTCCCAGGAAACTTTCCAATCTAGGGATGAAACCCAGGTCTCCCACTTTGAGGGCAGATTCTTTACCATCTGAGCCACCATAATACATTGTAAAAAATAGTTTCTTTTTTTTTTTCTATTTTAAGAAGTAGTGACTTAATTTAAGCTTAATAAAAGTATAAGGTAAGAGTTGTAGACAATTAAAACTTCTATCCTATAAACTATTTGGCATATTTTACTTTGCAATTACTTACCTACGGGGAAAATTCCCTGTAACACTCTATCACTAAACTAAGAGAGAAGCAGTTGGATAGCAAATTAGTTGTTCTGTCACAATACGGTCTGAGCAATCACGTAAACAAAAAATCTTCTAATCAAAGGCAATTTCTCATGAAACAAAGACAGCAGTTAATTGAGAGCATCTGAGGCTAAAATAAGATTAACTTCAAAATGAAAGCTCTACAGCTTCTTGTAGCAAAGCTGTTGGGGTAATAATGAAGCTTACAGCAGTTTAGAAACAGAAATGTTAGTAGAAACATGATTCCCCACAGTGGTGAAATATTTGTATAAACTCAATAATCAACATTCCTTTAGTAAAGGACATGATAGCACATAAGAAAATGATGAACTTGGATCCCTCAGGGTCCAGAAGAAAAGAACATATTATAAGCAAATCCACCATAGACTGAACCTTCCATGGTGGCCATGGAGTGCCCTGGTCAACAACTTTTTGTGCCTCAAGAGCAAAAACAGGACATGCTGTGGGCTCTGCACCTCCTCTTCTTCAGTGGAGGCAAGAAACAGCAGCAGCAGGGAAGGAGCTCCAGGGCAGAAGACAACCTGAGTGTGCAGAAGAATCAGAAAGGATTCTTCTGACTCAAAGGGCAAGAGGCAGAGAGTAATGGACACACAGTTCGCTGAGTAAAGATTACACATTAAAGTGTTTCCCAGAGACATACTTAACTGGGTAAAAGTAGAAAAATGGCTCTAACATCTAATTCCATCAGAAGGAGGGACAAAAGTCAGTGACACTTTCACCACGTAGCACAGAGAGATAGAAAAAAGATTCTAAAGTAGCTAAAATAGACACCTACCAAAATAGGACAAAGCGCACAGGACAGGGTCTCAGCACCTTCTGTTTCACTTGGTGTAAAAAATGATATGCTATATCATCTCTGCTTTTAAGGAGATACGCACACACATTTAACACATATAAACATATATAATAAAAAACACAGAGACTGCTACTGCCCATGGAATTCTGCTCAGTGCTGTGTGGCAATCTTGATAGGAGGAGAGTTTGGGGAAGAATGCATACATGCATGCATATGGCTGAGTCCCTTAGTTGTTCACCTGAAACTATCATAGCACTGTTAATCAACTATACCCCAATACAATATGAAAAGTTTAAAATTAAACAAAATATATATAAGGGTTATGAAAGGTCACACTGACCGCAGGCGGGAAAACGCCAGCCGGAAAATGCTGACACAGAAGCCCTCGCCAGAAAGTCCCGGATAAGTCACAGAGACAGACATCCACCAATCAACAGCCCATTGCCAGGCAGACTGATGGACCCGAAGGCGCCAAGACTCCAGCCAATCAAAAACTGACACAAGACCGAAAAGTCCAATCAGCACCCTAGAGCCCGATTCTAACCGTATATGGAAAGGTCCCGCCACTTCCGCATCTGTCAGGGTAAATAGGTGTCGCCCCCCTTCCCGCAGGTTGCAGACTCCCGCTTTCCCCCTGCTCACGCCTGGGAGCTCTGCCCGGGAGCGATTGCCCAATAAAGCCTCTTGATACTCTGGCGCTCTCTTTGTCTTGCCGCGGCATTCTTACAGGTTACACTAATGTTCAAGAAACTTGGTGACATTAAAATACAAATGTTCTTTAAAGATTGATACTGGTAGGCTGCAGTTCATGGGGTTGCGAAGAGTCGAACACAACTGAGCGACTTCACTTTCACTTTTCACCTTCATGCATTGGAGAAGGAAATGGCAACCCACTCCAGTGTTCTTGCCTGGAGAATCCCAGGGACGTCGGAGCCTGGTGGGCTGCCATTTATGGGGTCGCACAGAGTCGGACACGACTGAAGCGACTTAGCAGCAGCAGCAGCAGCAGCAGTCCATTATTCATAAAGACTCGAAAAAAGTGAAAGTGAAATTGTTAGTAGCTCAGTTGTGTCCGACTCTTTGCAATCCCGTGGACTGTAGCTTGCCAGCCTCCTCCATGGGATTTTCCAGGCAAGAATACTGGAAAGGGTTGCCATTTCCTTCTCCAGAGATTCTTCCCCACCCAGGTATCAAACCCATATCTCCTGCATTGGCAGGTGGATTCTTTACCACTGTTACCTGGGAAGCCCCAAGATAAGTTTTACTTATTTCACACATCAATGTTGCTATCAGATTACGGACATTACTTAAGCCTATCTGAGTTTTTCCTATGTCTCCAAGAATATGCTTTTAAATAGAAAAGAAAAGGGGGATTGTGAAAGCATGGGAGGCCAGAAGGTGTAGGGAGGGCTACTTCCAAGGTGGCGTATCAGAGAACTAAGTATGCAGCAAGAGATGTGGGGGGCTGGAAGCAAGAAACTGTGGTTGTAAATTTACACTCCAGCTCTGCTCATAAGCTTTCCTTCAAGTCCCAGACAGAAAGCTCTTAGAATTAGAGGCACCCACGTGCCCGATCCAAGGTTTTCACTAAAATGTAATACTGCATATAGCAATTTAATAGGTCATTTGAGCTAAAGAAAGGCCCAGTTCTCTGGGGTATAAAGAATAATCCTGGAACTTTGTTGGCAGGGTTTCTGCTAAGCAGACCACAGATGTACTCTACGAATGAAAAGGGCAAACCAATATACTCAGATCACTATTTAAAATAGAGAAAATGAATCCTGAGTGCTTAAAACCAGAGTGCTTAAAACTCACTCAGTTGTTGAACCAAGTGAGAAAAAGAGTGGGAGCAACTAACATTAATCCATCCTGTTACCAGAAATTGATTAACCATCATATTACTGGAAGAAGGCCTTTTTTCAGTATGTCATATGATTATAATAATACAGCTTGAATTTCTGCAATGAGAAATTGTCTTCCTCCATGACTTTCCCTAAGTATTGCACTTCATTATATGTTGAATTCTTAGAGTACAAAGAAAATGTCCTCAATTCAATCCATTACTGTAATCAATAAGAAATTCATCACTTTTAAAATGATTATAAGTATTTCAGTATTTCATGCTATAAATAGTTCTGTGGCTTCTGTGAACCACTGAAGTAATATTATTCAAGTTCAGTAGTTCTGAATGCAATTTCTTAAAGTTTACATCTGGGTAAGATAGGCTATTAATATAAAACATAAGATTTTTTTTTATTTTTTTCCTCAATTATTTTTATTAGTTGGGGGCTAATTATGTTAAAATATTGTAGTGGTTTTTGCCATACATTGACATGAATCAGTCATGGATTTACATGTGTTCCCCATCCTGAACCCCCCTCCCACCTCCCTTCCCATCACATCCCTCTGGGTCATCCCATTGCACCAGCCCTGAGCACTTGTCTCATGCATCCAATCTGGACTGGCGATCTGTTTCACACTTGATAATATACATGCTTCAATGCTGTTCTCTCAGATCATCCCACCCTCACCTTCTCCCATAGAGTCCAAAAGTCTCTTCTGTACATCTGTGTCTCTTTTTCTGTTTTGCATATAGGGTTATCATTACCATCTTTCTAAATTCTATATATATGCATTAGTATACTGTATTGGTTTTTATCTTTCTGGTTTACTTCACTCTGTATAATGGGCTCCAGTTTCATCCATCTCATTAGAACTGATTCAAATGTATTCTTTTTAATGACTGAGTAATATTCCATTGTGTATATGTACCACAGCTTTCTTACCCATTTGTCTGCTGATGGGCATCTAGGTTGCTTCCATGTCCTGGTTATTATAAACAGTGCTCGGATGAACATTGGGGTACATGTGTCTCTTTCAGATCTGGTTTCCTCGGTGTGTATGCCCAGAAGTGGGATTGCTGAGTCATGTGGCAGTTCTATTTCCAGTTTTTTAAGGAATCTCCACACTGTTCTCCATAGTGGCTGTACTAGTTTGCATTCCCACCAACAGTGTAAGAGGGTTCCCTTTTCTCCACACCCTCTCCAGCATTTACTGCTTATAGACTTTTGGATAGTAGCCATCCTGACTGGGGTGTAATGGTACCTCACTGAGGTTTTGATTTGTATTTCTCTGATAATGAGTGATGTTGAGCATTTTTTCAAAAATATAAGAATTTTAAAACATCATAATGAATTTCCTTTTAGCTTACCAGTAGCCCATGAGACACACAGAGGGCATAAACCAGGAGAAAAGGCAGAACATGTAAGGGAGAGTTTTGAGAAAATCTCTACTTGAGTTTTAGAATGAGGATTGTTTGAAATATTTGAACTACATCAGGCTGAAATTTAAAAAAAAAATTCCAACCATTCATTCTTACAGATAATATTTAAGCAGGATATATTGTTTTCCCTATAATAATTAATATTGCTATTTTTTAGTCACTAAATCATGTCTGCTATTTTTGTGATCCCATAGACTGCGGCCCACCAGGCTCCTCTGTCCATGGAATTCTCTAGGCAAGAATACTGAAGTGAGCTGCCATCTCCTTCTGCAGGGATCTTCCCCACCTAGGGACTGAATCTGTATCTCCTGCATTGACAGGCAAATTCTTTACCATTGAGCCTCCTGGGAAGCCCATAATAATTAATATACCAAATAATTAATATATGTATATTATATTGTGCTTCCCAGGTGACACTAGTGGCATACGGCAGGGAACCCTACCTCTCCTGTAGCCTTATTCTCTTGTTCTGTTGACAATAATGTATCCAAAAGCCTCAAGGCATGAAAAATTACAGATTACTTTTTCTAAATGGTATTCTTGGTTCTCTCAAACTATGGTTTCCTGAACTTAGACCTTACTCTATAGCATGGCTTAAAAAAAAAAAAAAATCCACAGATGAGCTCCTTTTATTTTTATTTTCTTCATTAAAAAAATTGTATTAAGTATATTTTCTTAACAATGCTGTGTTAATTTCTGCTGTGCATGTATGCTCATTTGCTTCAGTCATGTCCGATTCTTTGCAGCCCCATGAACAATAGCCTGCAAAGCTCCTCTGCCCATGGAATTTTCCCAGCAAGCATACCAGTGTGGGTTGACATTTCCTACTCCAGGATATCTTCCAACCCAGGGACTTACTCCGTTGTCTCCTGCCTTGCAGGTAGATTCTTTCACTACTGAGCCACTGGGGAAGTACAACAAAGTGAATCAGCTATACATGTACAAATATCCCCTCTTTTCTGGATTCCCTTTTCATTTAGATCACCACAGAGCACTGTGTTTCCTGAGATATACAGTGGTGGTTTAGTCGCTAAGTCATGTCCGACTCTTGCGACCTTATGGACTGTAGCCTGCGAGGCTCCTCTGTCCATGGGATTCTCCAGGCAAGAATACTGGAGTGGGTTGCCATTTCCTTCTCCAGAGCTATACAATAGGTTCTCACTAGTAGTCTTGTTTATAAATATTATCAATAGCATATACATGTCAATCTCAGTCTCCCAATTCATCCCACCCATCCTCCCCCCCCCCTTGGTATCCATGCATTTGTTCTCTAGGTCTCTGTTTTTATTTGTGCTTTGTAAATACGATTATCTGTACCATTGTTTTTTTTACAGGTTCCACATACATGTGTTTGTATGATATTTGTTTTTCTCTTTCTGACTTACTTCACTCTGTATGATGGCTTCTATGTCCATCCACACCTCTACATATGACCCAATGTTGCCCCCTTTTAAGGCTGAGTATATATTCCATTGTATATAAGTACCGTATCTTCTTTATTCAGTCCTCTGTTGATGGATATTTAGGTGGTTTCCATTCTCGGTTATTGCAAATACTGCTGTTGTGAACATGGGGTGCATGTATCTTTCTGATTTATAGTTTTCTCTGGGTGTATGCCCAGGAGTGGGAATGCTTGTTGCATGATTTTTTATAGTGTTTGGATCTCTTCTCTCTCTCTCTCTCAATCTGTTTCTCTCTCCCTGCCTCTCTCCTTCTGTGTTTCCCTCTCTCCGTCTCTCTCTCACACATAGACTTCGCTTTGACCGATAAACCATCTGTGCTCAGCTCTTCCTGTTTATCACTTATCCAAAGCATCCCTTGATGCCATTATTTTCTGCTGTGACTTCAAATTATAGCAGTTCCCTAGGATAGCATCCAGTATAGCAGGCACTCTTTTGTGAGTCTCCTTGTTTTGGGTTCCTCTTGTTCTTGGAAGGAGAACAGTTTCTTTTTAATGAAAAGAAAATTTAATAGCCATGTTGTATTCTCTCTGAATCAAGCTAATTGCCCCCTTTGACCTCAGAGTGGGGTGGGGGTGGGGCTGGAGTGACCACAGGCAGGACTGAAATATGATGGTCACCATCGCTTAAACATAACAGCAAAGTTTCAGCCACTGGGCTGAGGACCAATAAGCAGCATTTGAAATGTGAGCTGAAGGAAGTCTAGCATGAACAGTATGTGTAAGGAAATAAAAACCCAACCCAAAGCACAATTTCCAATCGCGTGGTCCTGTGGAGAAATCAGAACATGAGCTGCAGAGTTCTACTACTGCAACCAATGATAAACTGGGTATTTCTGGTCTATGGCTGCAGTGTGGTTGTAAGGAAGAAAAGAGAATTTCAGACAGTCAGGTTCTACTAACAATAGCTGTAGTTTCAAATCTAAGAAAAACCTTTAAAAATAATACAATGATTGTACCAGCAATTTCCATGCATAAAGGCTGTTATAGAAAGATCAAAAGCAGAATCTTAAATGAACAAACAAAAAATCAACATGCACCCCACAGTTATATTCACGTTCTGATTGTTTCAAATGAAGAAAAATAAACCTACTATTTCTAAATAATCATTCATAAAATCAGCAACAAATATGAACATGGTTACACACACTTTGTGAGTTTCCCTGGTGGCTCAGATGGTAAAGAATCTGCTTGCAATGAAGAAGACTTGGGTTCGATCCCAGGGTTGGGACGATCCCTTGGAGAATGGAATGGCAACCCACTCCACTATTCTCACCTGGAAAATTCCACGGACAGAGGAATCTGACAGGATACAGTCAATGTGCTTGCAAAGAATTGGACATGACTGAATGACTAACACTACACGCATACTTTGTACGGAAAAGGTGTACATATACACAAAATTGGATGGTATTTTTAAAAGCATTTAATAGGAATGAGATGACTTCGTCTGCTCAGTTGTGTCCGACTCTTGCGACCCAACGGACCCCACTCGTATGGCCTGCTAGACTCCTCTTCTGCCCTTGGGATTCTCCAGGCAAGAATACTGGAGTGGGTTGCCATTTCCTTCTCCAGGGGATCTTCCCCATCCGGGAATCAAACCCAAGAAATCCTTTTTAGGATGACATCTCATAATTGCTAGGCAGAGTTCAGAGGTTGACAACTGACTGTAAAATACTGCATATCATAGGAGGGGTGCTCCTATTTTTTCCTTAGCCTGACCCCAAGCCAGAAAAAAATCCTTTTTAGTGCTTGATATTCCATCTATAAACAACTGATAAAATTTAAAATGTTCAGTATCTCTTTGTTTAATTTTATCTCTTTTTATTGATTTGTTTGTTAAAGTTTTCTTTCTCAACTGCAATTTCCAAAAAATGAACCCACAATATGCCACAAAACCACATATGATATACTATGAGTTGTTTATATAGAAAAATCATCATTTATAAAAAAATTCTCTGTGGCAATTACCTCACATTTAACACATTATCAACAGGGAGAATTTTGCAGTAACTAATGCATGTGGCACTAATACACCTCCAGTCAATGATGTGCTAAAACTGACATGCATGCAATAGAGTCCAACAAGTAACTCTCTGCAAGCAAACGGATCATTTTCACTGCAATTTCAAGAAGCATACATAAGTGTATTTGTAATATCAGGAAGAATAAAAGAGAAATTAATAGAAGAAATATTCAAATCACTAATGGTCAAGAAGTTCCCATATTAAGGAGACCACCAATCCCAAACCCAGAAAGTTCAGAGGACAACAGGATAAAACACCACCAAAGCTACACTGAGGCATGGTATATTCAAACTGAAGGAAACCTAACACAAATAAATACACAAAGAAGACCAAAGGAAAAATATACTTTAATTTTAAAAAAGCAAAGATAAGAATCACATGGCAGACTTCTTATTGGAAAGCATGAAAGGAAGAAGATATCTGATTGGAATATTAAAAATACTGAAATTTAAAACACTGATGCAAAATTCTGTAGGAGATTAAATTATCTTTCAAAAATAACAATCACTTTATCAGAAAATCTAAATATGAGGAAATTCATCATAAGACCTGCTGTATAAAAATTATTGAAAGAAGTTCTTCAGGAAGGAAATATATATATATATATATATACACACACATATATATATGTATATATATAGTCTATGTACATGTATGTATATATATAATATAATATATATATATATATATTTGACAGAAGCAGGTATCTACATAAGGAAAGGGAAAACAATGGATACAGTAAAGTATTTCTTTCTATTCTTAATCAGTTTAACAAATGGCAATATGTTTAACTGTTATAAGGAAACTGCACCACAGAAGATGTGGAACAGAGTTGTTTGAGATAGATAGAGATTAGTTCAATACACATTTTTACAAACCCTAAGGTGACCACTAAAACACAACAAAATAAAACAAGAAATGCACACCTGACATACTAGGGAGAATATAAAATGGAAGTGTATAAAATGCTTAGTTAAACCAGAGAATGTAGTATAGAGGGCAACCTAAATGTCCATCAACAGAGGAATGGATAAAGAAGATGTGATACATATATACAATGGAATATTACTCAGCTATAAAAAGGAATGAAACTGGGTCATTTGCAGAAATGTGGATGGACCTAGAGTCTGTTGCAAAGTGTCAAGTAAGTCATAAAGAGAACAACAGATATTATATATTAACACATATATATAGAATCTGTTTTGTGGTGAAGTGAAAGTCTCTCAGTCATTTCTGACTCTTTGAGACCCCATGGACTATACAGTCCATGGAATTCTCCAGGTCAGAATACTGAAGTGAGTAGCCTTTCCCTTCTCCAGGGTATCTTCCCAACCCAGGGATCAAACCCAGGTCTCCTGCATTGCAAGAGGATTATTTACCAGCTGAGCCATAAGGGGAACCCAAGAAAAATAGAGTGGGTAGCCTATCCCTTCTCCAGCAGGTCTTTCTGACCCAGGAATTGAACTGGGGTCTCCTGCATTGCAGGCAGATTCTTTACCAACTGAGCTATCAGGGAAACCCCTGTTTTGTGGTATGTGCTAAAAATTCTAATACTGATATACATGTACAGTGAAATATTAAAAATTAGGTAAATATGTATTTAATGGATGATGGGAGCCATGTTTTTTCAATGGTGGGGTGTGAATTCATAAATAAGCAAGATAAAGAGGTTAGAATGATCCATATAATATAATAAAGATCAAAGCTATAGTCATCAGAATAAACTCACATGTAGCACTATATAGATACAAATGGTTACATCCAGATATACTTAGAGACATGTGTACATACATAGGTATAAAAGTGCACACACATTTCCTTATTGTAACATGATGTAGACAAATGACAGTTCAGCAGGACCTAACATGTCTAGTAGCCAGATCTTCAAGTCAAACACCTTTTTCCAATAAAAGCAAAACAAAATAAACAACAAAAACCTACGGTTCATTGGAGAAATGACCAACTCCAGGACTGAGACAGGCAATATACAAAATGAGCCTGGAGTACCTGCAATGCAAAACAAGTAAGGATGTGCTTTTATAAATGGATGGGGAAATGTCAAAGGGCACAGGAGTCACCTAAAATAGGTTACATATGGCCATGGCTGAAAGACTTAAGAAAGAGAATAAATAAAAAAGAAGAGAAGTGAAAGGTGAAGAAGAAACGGAAGGATATACCAATTTGAATGCAGAGTTCCAAAGAATAGCAAGGAGAGATAAGAAAGCCTTCCTTGGTGATCAATGCAAAGAAATAGAGGGAAAAAATAGAGTGGGAAAGACTAAAGATACCTTCAAGAAAATCAGAGATACCAAGGGAATATTTCATGCAAAGATGAGCACAATAAAGGACAGAAATGGTATGGATCTAACAGAAGCAGAAGATACTAAGTAGAGGTGGCAAGAATACATAGAAGAACTGTACAGAAAAAGATCTTCAATACCCAGATAATCACAGTGATATGGTCACTCACCTAGAGCCAGACATCCTGGAGTGCAAAGTCAAGTGGGCTTTAGCAAGCATCACTATGAACAAAGCTAGTGGAGGTGATGGAATTCCAGTTGAGTTACTTCAAATACTAAAAAGATGGTGCTCTCTGAAACTGCTGCACTCAATATGCCAGCAGATTTGGAACACTCAGCAGAGGCCTCAGGATTGGAAAAGGTCAGTTTTCATTTCAATCCCAGAAGGCAATGCCAAAGAATACTCAAACTACTGCACAATTGCACTTATCTCATATGCTAGCAAAGTAATGCTCAAAATTCTCCAAGCCAGGCTTCAACAGTATGTGAACCATGAACTTCCAGATGTTCAAGCTGGATTTAGAAAAGGCAGAGGAACCAGAGGTTAAATTGACAACATCCACTGGAACATTGAAAAAGCAAGAGAGTTCCAGAGAAAACATCTACTTCTGCTTTGTTGACTATGCCAAAGCCTTTGACTATGTGGATCAAAACAAACTGTGGAAAATTCTGAAAGAGATTGGAATATCAGACTACCTGACCTGAGAAATCTGCTTTCAGGTCAAGAAACAACAGTGAGAACTGGACATGGAACAACAGACTGGTTCCAAATAGGGAAAGGAGTATGTTAAGGCTGTATACTGTCACCCTGTTTGTTTAACTTATATACAGAGTACACCATGAAATATGTTGGGCTGGATGAAGCACAAGCTGGAATAAAGATTGCTGGGAGAAATATCAATAACCTCAGATATGAAGATGACACCACCCTTATTTATGCCAGAAAATGAAGAAGTAAAGAGCCTCTTGATGAAAGTGAAAGATGAGAGCAAAAAAGTTGACTTAAAACTCAAAATTCAGAAAACTAAGATAATGGCATCTGGTCCTATCACTTCATGGCAGATAGATGGGGAAACAATGGAAACAGTGAAAGACTATTTCTGGGGGCACTAAAATCACTGCAGATGGTGATTGCAGCCATGAAATTAAAAGACGCTTGCTTCTTGGAAGAAAAGTTATGACCAACTTTGTTTGCTTTGCCAACAAAGGTCCATCCAGTCAAATATATGGTTTTTCCAGAAGTCATGTATGGATGTGAGAGTTGGACTATAAAGAAAACTGAGCACCGAAGAATTGATGTTTTTGAACTGTGGTGTTAGAGAAGTCTCTTGAAAGTCCCTTGGACAACAAGGAGATCCATCCAGTCCATCCTAAAGGAAATCAGTTGTGAATATTTATTGGAAGGACTGATGTTGAAGTTTAAACTCCAATATTTTAGCTACCTGATATGAAGAACTGACTCATTTGAAAAGACTCTGATGCTGGGAAAGATTGAAGGCAGGAAGAGAAGGGGACGACCAAGGGTGAGACGGCATTGCCGACTCAGTGGACATGAGTTTGAGTAAACTCTGGGATTTGGTGATGTACAGGGAGGCTTGGCATGCTGCGATTCATGGGGTCACAAAGAGTCGACGCAACTGAATGACTGAGCACACACACGTGGTTCAGAGAGTGTCCAGGTTGGTGAAGAGCTATTTTGCAATTAAATGGGATAAATAAGATCATATTAAAAAATTCCTGAAAAACACAATTTAGCAAAGCTAGCCACAAAGGATAGAAAATAGAAAATCTGAAAAGCCTTATATTTACCAAGAGATTGAAATAATAGTTAAAAAGCCTTCATATAGAAAACTCTTACCATTTTCACAGGTGGGTTCTATGTAATATTGTGGAAAAAGTAATACTAATAGTGTACAAAGCCCTTTCAGAAACAAGAAAGGAATACCTTCCCAATCATTTTGTGAAGCCAAGCAACATGTCAATGCAGGTACGAGGAGAACCACATATTAAAAAAATTACATACAATATACTTATGATTGCAAATGCAAACATTCTGAACAAAATATTAGTAAATCAAATATAGCCCAATAATAAAGGACAGCTTGTGATATGTTTATTGAAATAATGATCATTTCAAAATTGGAAATAATCAAACAATACCAGATCCTCAACCTTTCCTCATGTTTTATGATCTTAATACATTTAAAGAGTATTTGACTAGCTATTTTTGTTTCATATATCTTGCAACTTTTCAAAAGTTCAACAGGCTTTTACTTAGCTATTTTTTAATGTTCCTTTCCTGGACTTTCTTGAACTTTGTAATCTAATCACAGAGGAATTTTTCAGATGCCAAAGGGGGAGGAAAAAAAAAAAAAAGAAAGACAAATGATATTTAATTTAAATTTAAGTGGAATTTAAATTTTAAACTAATAAAACATTTTATCATGTTTCAAGCAATGTTGTTTATTTATGTTATTTACTATTTCATGGATCCTGTTGTTTGAATGAACTCTCTGAACTGTTAATATTTTTTTAATATTTTATAACTCCATTACATATATTGAATTATCCCTCATAGCTTTTACTGTGTAAAGATAAATTTAAACTGTCGATGATACATGACAAGTGAAAAGAAAAAAAAAACTGTAAAATAAATTTATTTTGTCCATTCTGTCCTTAAATTATTCTATAAGAGTGTATTTCTTTCTGAAAAAAAAAAATCCTCAAATTGCGCTGGGCATTTGGCATCACTACCTTGCTAACATCTTTTCAGCGTGACAAAATTTTTTATTTTGTGACTCTTGTACTTTCTTTGACTGTAGATATCCATAATATGGGGCTTCCCAGGTGGAACAAGTGGTAAAGAACTAGTGGTAAAGAAGTCTCCTGTCAATACGTGAGACTTAAGAGACTCAAGCTGGATCCCTGGGTTAGGAAAATCCCCTAGAGGAAAGCATGGCAGCCCACTCCAGTATTCTCCCCTGGAAAATCCCATGGATGGAGGAGCCTCATGGGCTACAGTGCAAACCGTCACAAAGAGTCAGACCTGACTAAATGACTTAGCGCAGCACAGCATTCCTAATATGAACAGATTTTCTTATTTATAAAATTTCACTCTTCAAATTATTCTTTTACAATTTTAACTCAAGAATGTTCACCTAACCCTGCGAACTTCTCCGTGTTCAAAAAAGAGTCCAGTTGGTGGAAATTAATATAGCACCCCCAAACTGACAATCCCCAAAATACAGGATATGCTTAGTAAATATGGGAGTAGCACATAAGTGTAATTTCATATTACCCAGGTGCAGAGAAAGGCACTATCTGAAATGAAACTTAAGAAAATGAAGGCATAACAGGGGATGGTTGGTAAATAATTTGCAAAGATGCCACTTGGTTGTTGTTTAGTCACTAACTTGTATCCAACTCTTTTGTGACCCCATGGACTGTAGCCTTCCAGGCTATTCTGTCATTGGGATTTTCCAGATAAGAATGTTACCATAATATTACCTATTAAAAACTTATGAATATGAAAACATCCAAAATTTAGTGAAAAACCTGATGCTTACTCTCAGAACTCTTCTTGAATATGACTATTAAAAATAATCTGTATTTACCTGAGTCACACTGTGTTGTGATTGTAGCTGTAAAAACAATCAATGTGATTTCAAAGGGGCAGGGATGCTGAAAGATTCAAAGGTAGAACAAAGTGCAATTTTTCACTTTATGTCATTCTTTAGGAAAAATAAAGCATTCAACTCCTTTAAAATAAACTTTTTTTCTTTCAGTCAAAATCAGGCAGAATAAACATTTCAATTTAAACAGCTCCTTGTACATAAATTCTCTCTCCTGCATCACATCTACAAAATGTTATATTTCAAATGAGATGGGAGCTTGAGGAAAAAATGTACCTAAAATCATGACAATAACTGGAAGTGGTGGTTAAAATTGAAGCTAAAATTCAGTATTAGTGAAATTATCTTATTTAGTCTTTATCACAGTATTGTATCGAAGAAGGAAATGGCAACCCACTCCAGTGTTCTTGCCTGGAGAATCCCATGAACGAGGAGCCTGGCAGGCTACAGTCCATGGGGTCGCAAGAGTCGGACATGACTTAGCGACAAAAGCACTACCACCACCACAGTGTTATGCTTCCCTGTTGGTTTAGTGGTAAATAATCCACCTGCCAATTCAGACATGGGTTCAATCCCTGGGTCAGAAAGATCCTCTGTAGGAAATTTGAAGTCACTCCAGGATTCTTGCCTGGGAAATTTCATGGACAGAGGAGACCGGTTGTCTATAGTCCATGATGTCTCAAGAGTCGGACACAACTTAGCGACTATATAATAACAACAGTTCTACATGGCGATTTTTTTTTTTTTAATTTTCAGCATCACTATTAAGTATCAATAATTTTATTTAAGCTCTCTTTCCAAGATTGTGAGGAATTAGTGAGGGATTTGATTCCAATTTTGTCTCACTCTAAAATATGTGTTCTGTAACACTAAATTAATGTTATTTCTCTACATGTAGTCTAGTTCTCCTCACCTTATACCCAGAATCCTCCATTTTTCCTAAATGCTTTAAAAACGTGTCATCTTGTGCAGTTATTTTTTATTCTTTCTGATCCTTTGGACTACAGCCCGTCAGGCTCCTCTGTTGATGGGATTTTTCAAGCAAGAATACCAGAGCGGGTTTGCCATTTTCCTCTTCCAGTGGATCACTTGACCCAGGGACTGAACACACATCTCTTGTGTCTCTTGCATTGCAGGCAGATTCTTTACCCACTGAGCCATTCGGGGAAGCCCCAAAATATATGCATCACAGGGCAAAATGAAGGGCAGCAAAGTCTAGGTTGAAACACTACAGTTTTTAGAATTACTTCAGAAAAATAAATAAATAAACAATAGACTGGAACTGTGAAATGTCCTAAGACTCAACATTTTCTCTTTGTCAGTAAAACAAGGTGAAAAATTTCTCTTAGTAGTTAGAAGATGTCTTATATTTCTTGAGGCATTTATTGTAATCAGAGCATGGCTGGCTGGAAGAATAAGAAGATGTTTCTATCTACAGGGATGTTTAAAAGTACTTCAATTTAAGTGACAGAACTAAATGAAAAAAAAAATTATTTCTCCCTTAATTTCTGTCTCTCTTTTCCTCATGGCAAATTCTTTCATTCACTGATGAGCTGAATCTCATCTCTTAGGCTGACATGAAGGAAAGGGAAACCAAATCTAAGTTAAAAAGAACTTGAATGTAATAGTTACATAATAAAAATGATCATAATAGGCTCTGCATTCTGCACTTTCCTGTTCTCCATGTGTCCTGCTGTTTTCCACCCTGTTTCCATGTTATTGCCCAAAGACTTTACAAACTCTGAGCTTCCCCTTGCCCCTATTAAATCTTAATCTCATTAAAAAAAAGATTTTAGGAGTAGAAGAGAATCTCTTTTATGACAAAAGGCTATGGGACTTAAAGATATCAAACCAGAGCTAATATATTATGAAAGGAAATAGATTGGGGAAGCATCCACTTGCAATTTCATTTCATGTGTCTGAATTATTAAGAATTAACCTGTAAATGACCTAAATAATCCAGAAAAATCCAAAAACAATTATTAGAGCACAATTTCAATTTGAAAATGTCCTGGAATTATTACATGGGAAATATCAAGATGAAAGTCTGGTATCTTCCCCCAGACAAAAGTCTGCTTATGGCATTTACCTGGTTAACAAACAATTGAAATTTTAAAAAGGGAGAAAGCAGACTGGTTTCAAGGAGGTTTCAGGCTATTGAATCAGACTGGCCTTAATAAGAGACCCATGGAGCAGTTCACCTACTGGTAATGAAAATGAAATCTATACTTAGCAGGGTCGGCAGCTGTCACCTCTCTTTGAGCTTTAACAAGTCTGCCGATACACATGTGACCCACACTTTGAAGAGGGGTCTGACTTTGCTGAGATAGTGAGGCTAGAAAATTGCTGGGAGATACTGCAGTGAAGCAGCCAACATACTCCTAAGCCTGCTGGAGCCATGGATGTGTTTAAAGGGAATTTGGACTAAGCCTGCTGAAGCTATGGATGTGTTTATAGGAGATAATTATTCACATTTAAGACTACCTAAGACAGACAGTGTCTTCATCACCCTGACAAAAACTTGCATCTAGAAGTGAAGTATGAAATACTTTAAAAAGGAAAACAATTAATAGTCTAGATGGAAGGAAAATCATTTATATGAAGTCACTTCTATATAACTATATTTTTATATATTCCAGAAACAGTTAAGAAAGGACTGCAGATTTGAACATGAACCTATTGAACATGAACCTAATTTGATCGCAGCACAGAAAAATTGCTTTCTTAATTTCCTTTCCAACCTGAAACACCCTTTATTCTGACAGAAATCAGGCCAGAATTTTCTTCCTCTAGTTCTTACTATCACCCTAGTAACCATGAAAAATGCTTCTGTCTTTGAAGAAATGGAAAGGTCATTCTAAACAAACTGCCATAATTCAAATGGCTTTGAAAGAAAGAAAATTTCACACACACACAAGCAAACACAGCTTATTTCTAGCTCTTTTTCCACTTATAAAATAAGTTGATAAAAGTAGTTGAGATTCCTCAGCCCAAAGCTATAGTGTGAGTGTGTGTATGTGTGCATGCTCAGTTGTATCTGACTCTTTGCAACCCTATGGACTATAGCCCATCAGGTTCCTCTGTCCATGGGATTCTCCAGGCAAGAATACTGGACTGGATTGCCATTTTCTCCTTCAGAGGATCTTACCCACCCAGGGGTCCAACCTGAGTCTCTAAGGTGGATTCTTTAATACTGTACCACCTGGGACCATCAAAGTGGTGGCACCATAGACCTAAACCCCAGAAGGTAACAAACAACAAACAAAATCAGTTGTCTGAAAATATCACGTTACACTTTGAAGAAGAATTTAAAGTCTAAAAGAATGCATTTTCCCCTCTATCTACTGGAGGAGATAATTTCTATTCTAAATTAGTGATGTTCAAGCAAAGGTTGAAGGTGGGACACAATTAAAATTTGTATTATATGTGCAAATATGTGTATTTTACATTTTATGTATGTATCTATACACACACACACTCAAATATAGCTACAGATCTAAATTCATATGCTGAAGCCCTAACCCCCAAGGCAAGGCATTTGGAGATGGACCTTTCAGAGGTAATTAGGCTTAGATGAGGTCATGAGAGTGGGGCCCTCATGATGCAGTTAGTGTTCCTAATTAGAGACCAGGAAGCTTGCTCTCTCTTTGTCCATGTGAAGACACAAAGAACAGGCAGAAGTCCATAAGCCAGAGAGAGAGAGCTCTCCCCACAGCTAGACCATGTAGGATCCCAGAACATGAACTTCACATGCTCCAGAACTGTAAGAAATTAATTTCATTTATTTAAGGTACTCAGTCTTAACATTTTGTTATGGTAGCGCTGACTAAACTAATAGATACATATGTGCTAGAGTATCCAGTAAACACACAGGTGTGTGTAATATCATCCATTTTCAATGGACTATATGTGTCCCCCCAAAATCACATGTTAAAACTTAGTCTCCAAGGTGATGCTATTTGGACGTAGGATCCTTGGAAGGTGACTAGGTCATGAAGGTGAATGGGATTAGTACCTAATCCCATGGTACAGTGGTAAAAAATCCACCTGCCAACACAGGAGATGCAAGAGACATGAGCTTGATCCCTAGGTCAGGAAGATTCCCTGGAGAAAGAACTTGCAACCCACTCCAGTTTTCTTGCTGGAGGTATTCCATGGACAGAGAAGCCTTGAGGACTGCAGTCCATGCAGTCGCAAAGAGTCAGGCACATGTCACATGTCACTTAACTAAAGAGGCCCCAGGCAGCTCCTTCCCCCCTTGAACCATGTAAAGACACAGCACAAAGACAGTTCCTCTGAAACAGGAAACGGGCTCTCAATAGATACTGAATCTGCTGACACCTTGATCTTGGACTTCCCTGAATTAGAGGGAAATCCTCAAAGATCTCCACACTATATCCTCCTAAACATCAGCAATGTTTCTAACCAGGTTTCAGTCCAGTTGACAATTCATCTTCCTGTCTGACTCATTTTTTAATCCAGGCAGTTTTCTGTCAAAATCAATCTACTTTACTGGTCATCTGGACACTAACATCAATCTATTTCATATGATAAATAACTCTTGGAGTGGAGAGGAAGATTTCACGTTAATGTAAGATTTCTCACTACTGACAGGAAACCAGTGTTAAAGATTTTCAGTATGTCATCTCCCTTGTAATACAGCTAATAAAACAGTGCTTGACCTAATATATTTAATCATAGTTTAGTGCCTGACAGTTTTTGGTATCAACTTTAGATTCTTATTTCCTAGGTTTACTCTCTCAATATTTCTTAATATTAGCTTTCATTGTTAAAAGGAATGATGAAAGTTCAGGTCTTCCAGCATAAGATCTGGATTACCTATCACTTCAAATTTTTTTTTAATTTTACACACTTTTTGATGAATAAAACCATAATATATGGAAAATAATGAATTGCCATCCAATACTCTTTACTGGCCTTCACTAAATTCTAATGTACTCTTATTTTCTGCTTCAGTAATTTTTCATATTTAGTGGCCTTATTTTGATTTTGGCAGTTAGGTATGGAAGGTGGGAGAAAAAATAAATTACCTTTACATATAATCAATCTGCTAAAAATGTCTAGAAAAAACTTTCACAGAAGGTACATTTTCAGTGTTGGAGAACTGGACAATATTAGGAAATGCAATAAAGGAGAATATTAAATAATTAAATATATTTCTCAGTAAATCCAAAATTAAAGGGACTTCCCAGGTGGTTCAGTGGTAAAGAATCCACCTGCAATGCAGGAGATGCAAGAGACATGGGCTCAATTCCTTGGTTGTGAAGATTCCTGGGAGGAGGAAATGGGAGCCTGTTCTATTATTCTTGCCTGGAAAATTCCATGGGCAGAGGAAACTGGTGGGCATCAGTCCATGCAGTTACAAAGAGTGAACACAACTGAGCATACACATGCACAAGTTAAAGGTTTGAGAATATATTGAGTGGCTGATAGAGTTTGGGGATGGTTTTAGGCATTTAAGGTATTAGAACCAGGAGATATTAGAAGCAGCAAGACATGTAGTCAATTTAAGGCAAAAGATTTAGAAAGAGATGGAAGATTTGGCTAATGATGAGACAATCAAGGAATGCCCTGGATGCTGGGCAGGGCAAGGCAGAGCAGAGTGGGCTCTGAGACCCCAGGACAGGGTGTGCTCCCAGACAGAAATCCTGTACAGTTGAAATACAGCCCGCCTAGTCATAAAGCCCTCATTCTTACTAGGGAATGGATGAAAACTGACTTTTCATGTCCCCCTAACTCATAGGTTCTGTGTCTGGAATACAGGCAAATTGAGTTCAAAAGTTTGGCAGATCAGGAAGACATGAGCAGGTCTACATAAGCAGCAGGGATGTTAGTAAATTAAGACAAGATTATCAGATTCTGAAGCATGGCTTTTTTGTTTGTTTGTTTGTATTTAGCAATTTGAGTATTTTTTGCTCTTACACTGAGGAATCACATGGGATTTACTGTTTATGACTAGGCACCCTGGAGTTGCTCCAGGGTGAGACAGAGACTAAAAGGTTAGGGTTTATCACAAAAACTGAAGATATAGGCAAATAAAGACACTTATTGTATTTTCATTACAAATAAATCTTGTCTAGCTTGCCCAGCTGTGTAGGTAATGTAGATAATTGAACAGTTCCTTATGTATTTTGTTCTCTGTGGCAGTCTACATATCTGTTTCAGACAAACATGTTTACTAAATGTTTAAACTCATCTTTGTTACATTGTAGTGTTTGTTTTCAGTATCTACAGCTTGAATAATTAAGATGTACTATGGTCACTTAGAAAATAGCTATGTATGTCCTTTGAATAGATGAAAAGCAATGTAACAGACTTCAAATAAGAAACACATAGACTATACTGGAAAACCTAAAGGAATGGGGTGGGAAGTAGGGGAGAGGTTCAAGAGGGAGAGGCTTTATGTATAGTTATGGCTGATTCACGCTGATGTATGGTGAAAACCAACACAATATTGTAAAGCAATTATCCTCCAATTTAAAAAAAATCTTATATGCATACATTGAGATCACAAAATTGATTTTTATTTCTGCACACTAACAATTAAAAATTAAAATAATTAAGAAAACAGCTCCATTCATAATATAATAAAATTAATAAAATATATAGGAATACATTTAGTAAAGTTATTAAATAAAATAATGGCTTATTATTAATAATAAATTGCTGTAACAAATTTGTATATTTAAAAAAATAAAATAAATAAATACAGTTACTTATAATAAATTATTAATAATTTATTAATAAATTTAACATTTTAATAAATTTAACAGTGTAAGATTTATACACTAAAATCTGTAAACACTGCTAAAAGAAGTATAAGATATAAATAACTGACAAGGTATCCAATGCCTATTGACTAGAAAACTTGATAGTTTTGATGGCAATACTTTTTAAACTAACCTACCAACTGAATAAAATGTTTATAAAAATCCTAACTTTTTTTTTCATAAAATTACATCTGAAAATTCATGCAGAATTGCAAGAAACACAGAAACACAAAATCATCTTAAGAAATAAGAATGAATTCACAGAATCCATTCTGCCCAATTTCAAAATTTGCTACAAACAAGAGTTATCAAGTCAGTGTGGAGTTGGCATATAGATTAACATATAGATTGGTAGAGTTACACTATGAGTCACTTTGGTCAATTGATTTTGACAAGGAGGTCAGGAAATTTTAATACAGAAAGGATAATTTTTTAAACAAATCTTTCTGGAACAATGGAATACCAAATTGGTCAAAGAATAAAAGTGGCCCTCTTCTTTACATCATACACAAAAGCTAACTCAAAAATCAACAACAGACTATATGTACTAGTTAGCACTATAAAACTTTTACAAAAATTACAGAAGTAAATATTTGTAATCTTAGGTTAGGCAAAGCCTTGCTAAATACATCAAGAAAACCACAAATGGCATATTTAAAACAAGCAAAATGGAAAATCTCTATGCTGAAAATAATACTGCCACAAACGTGAAAAATGCAAGCCACAGAAAGGAGAAAACATTTGCAAAAGACATATAGTTTAAAAGACTTTTTCTCATAGACGATTTTGCTGTGATTTATGTCAAAGAGTGTTCTGCTTGTGTTTTCCTCTACAAAATTTATAGTTTCTGGTCTTAAATTTAGATCTTTAATCCATTTTGAGTTTGTTTTTGTGTATGGTGTTAGGCAATGTTCTAGTTTCATTCTTTTACAGGTGGTTGACCAGTTTTCCCTGAACCACTTGTTAAAGAGATTATCTTTTCTCCACTGTATATTTTTGCTTCCTTTGCCAGAGATACGGTGTCCCTAGGTGCATGCATTCATCTCTGGGCTTTCTATTGTGTTACATTTAGCTGTACTTCTGTCTTTGTGCCAGAACCATACATGATGACTGCAGCTTGTGGTATAGTCTGATGTCAGGATGGTTGATTCCTCTAGTTCCATTCTTCTTTCTCAAGACAGCTTTGACTTCTCGAGTTTTTTTGTGTTTCCATAGAAATTGTGAAATTATTTATTTTAGTTCTGTGAAAAATACCTTTGGTAGCTTGATAGGGATTGTATTGAATCTATAGATTGCTTTGGATAGTACACTCATTTTCACTATATTGATTCTTCTGATCCATGAACATGGTATATTTCTCCATCTATTTGTGTCATCTTTGATTTCTTTCATCAGTGTTTTATAGTTTTCTATACATAAGTCTTTTGTTTCTTTTTTTATTTTTTATTCATTTTCCGTTTATTTTTACTAGTTAGAGGCTAATTACTTTACAATATTGTAGTGGTTTTTGCCATACATTGACATGAATCAGCCATGGATTTACATGTGTTCCCCATTCTGATCCCCCTCCCACCTCCCTACCCATCCCATCCCTCTGGGTCATCCCAGTACACAAGCCCTGAGCTCTTGTCTCATGCATCCAGCCTGGACTGGCGATCTGTTTCACACTTGATACTATACATATTTCAATGCTTTTCTTTCAGATCATCCCACCCTCGCCTTCTCCCACAGAGTCCAAAAGTCTGTTATATACATCTGTGTCTCTTTTTCTGTCTTGCATATAGGGTTATCGTTACCACCTTTTTAAATTCCATATATATGTGTTAGTATACTGTATTGTGTTTATCTTTCTGGTTTAATTCACTCTGTGTAATGGGCTCCAGTTTCATCCATCTCATTAGAACTGATTCAAATGTATTCTTTTTAATGGCTGAGTAATATTCCGTAGTGTATATGTACCATAGCTTTCTTATCCATTTGTCATTTGTTGCTAAGTATTTTATTCTTTTCATTGCAATGGTGAATGGGATTGTTTCCTTAGTTTCTCTTTCTGTTTTCTCATTGCTAGTGTATAGGAATGCAAGGGACTTATGTGTATTATTTTTATATCCTGAAAATTTACTATATTTATTGAATAACTCTAGTAATTTTCTGGTAGTGTCTTTAGGGTTTTCTATGTAGAGGATCATGTCATCTGCAAATACTGAGAGTTTTACTTCTTCTTTTCCAATCTGTATTTCTTTTATTTCTTTTTCTTCTCTGATTGTGGTGGGTAGTGCTCCCAAAACTATGTTGAATAGTAGTGATGAGAATGGACACCCTCATCTTCTTTTCTGATTTTAGAGGAAATGCTTTCAATTTTTCACCATTGAGGATAATGTTTGCTGTGGGTTTATTGTAGATGGCTTTTATTATGTTGAGGTATGTTCCTTCTATGCCTGCATTCTGGAGAGTTTTCATCATAAATGGGTCTTGAATTTTATCAAATGCTTTCTCTGCATCCATTGAGATAATCATGTTTTTCATCTCTCAATTTGTTAAAATGGTATATCATATTGACTAATTTGTGAATATTGAAGAAAACTTGCATCCCTGGGATAAAGTCCACTTGGTCAGGATGTATGATCTTTTTAACATGTTGTTGGATCCTGTTTACTAGAATTTGGTCAAGTATTTTTGCATCTATGTTTATCAGTATTGGCCTGTAGTTTTCTTTTCTTTTGTGGCATCTTCTTCTGGTTTTGGTATTAGGGTGAAGGTGAGCTCATGGAATGAGTCTGGGAGTTTACCTTCCTCTGACTTTTTCTGAAAGAGTTCGAGTAAGGTAGGTGTTAGCTCTTCTCTAAATTTTTGGTAGAATTCACCTTTGAAGCCATCTGGTCCTGGGACTCTATTTGTTGGAAGATTTTTTATTATACTTTCAATTTCTGTGTTTGTGATGGGTCTGTTAAGATTTTTTATTTCTTCCTGGTTCAGTTTTGGAAGGTTTTATTTTTCTAAGAATTTGTCCATTTCTTTCAAGTTGTCCATTTTATTGGCATATAGTTGTTGACAGTAAACTCTTATGATCCTTGATATTTCTGTGTTGTCTTTTGTGATTTCTTAATTGTCACTTCTCATTTTATTGTTATGATTTTGCTCCCTTTTGTCTTGATGAGTCTGGCTAATGGTTTGTCTATTTTATTTATCTTCTCAAAGAACCAGCTTTTAGTTTTGTTGCTTTTTGCTAGAGTCTCCTTCATTTCCTTTCTTTTTCTTTTATCCTTCATTTCATTTTATTTCTACTCTGATTTTTATGATTTATTCCCTTCTGCTAACTATGGGGTTCTTCAAACATAGTTGTTTTAGCTGTAAAGTTAGGTTATTTACTTGATATTTCTCCTGTTTCTTGAGGTAAACTTGTATTGCTATGAACCTTCCTCTTAGCATTGCTTTACAGAATCCCATAGGTTTTGGGTTGTTGTGTTTTCAATTTCATTTGTTTCTATTTTTATTTCCATTTTCATTCTTCTGTGATCTGTTGGTTTTTCAGAAGCAGGTTGTTTAGCCTCCATCTGTTTGTATTTTTAATAGATTTTTTTTTTCTGTAGTTGGAATCTAATCTTATGGCATTGTGATCAGAAAAGATGCTTGAAATAATTTCAACTATTTCTGAATTTACCAAGGCTAGATTTATGGCCCAGGATGTGATATATCCTGGAGAATGATCTGTGTTCACTTGATAAAACTTTGAAATTCATTATTTTGGGTGAAATGCCCTATAGATATCAATTTATGTTCAGCCCACATAAATTTATAATTGTTATGTCTTCTTCTTGGATTGATCCTTTCATCATTATGTAGTCTTTGTCTCTTTTCATGGTCTTTATTTCAAAGTAATTTTTATCTGATATGAGTATTGCTACTCCTGCTTTCTTTTGGTCTGCACAGATTCACTTCTTAAAAGATAAATTAAAAATAAAATATGCATCCACACAAAAACTAAGATACAAGTGTTCATACCAGAACTGCTCACAGTAGCTAAGAAGTAGAAACAACCCAAAGGCTCACCAACTGATGAGTGGATAAATAAAATTCAGTATATTTTATGTGAAATACTTACCACTAAACATTTCTTTAGTGGTTAAAGAACCCATCTGTAAATGTTCAAGATAAGAGACTAGGGTTTGATCTCTGATTTGTGAATATCCCCTGGAGGAGGGCATGACAACCCACTCCAGTATTCTTGCCTGGAAAGTCCCACAGAGAGAGGAGCCTACCTGTCTAGAATCCACACGGCTGCAAAGAGTCGGGCATGACTGAGGCGATTTAGTTTGCATGTATGCATTCTTATTACATCTGTAAGCTGTAGTCACATGAACTAATGAGGTACATATCCCCATAGGACAATCTTACACCTAATCAATAACCTTCCTGTTTCAGGATAAATATCCCTTAAGAGGGGAAAAATGCCCTAAGAAACTGAAATAGTCTGCTATCCTGAATTGGTCATTTCTATATTTTCAAATGGTAAATTTCATGAGTTCAAGTACTGTGACATCTAAAATACTGCCCACATACATGTATGTGTTCAGGAAACCATTGCAATTGCCTCCCTTACATTAAGACAGTTGTAGGAAACCTGAGCAAGGCAAAGGCTTAGACTGCCTTGAGTGAAAATAAAACTACTATAAGTTACATGGCAGACTAGTGCAAGAGGACACAAAATACATAGGCAAATAAATTCCAAATTGCTATTCTTTAATCAAAGATCCGCTGAAATGTAAAACTTACTGAGCATTTCTTGTATACTTTTTGGTGCCTGTTAAATGCTTAGGAAGGCTGCAAAGCTATATGCTAACTGAATTTAAGTAATTCACCTAAAAATAAATTTCATTTTCTAAACCATTTTCTCTAATCTGCCAAAACAATTTTTCTATGTTTTGCAAAATTGACTATTTCCATGTTCCTCCCTCCAAGAGCAAATAATAAGCCAACATGATATTAAGATGCTATAATCTCATACTTAGGGCTTTCCAGGTGGTGCTAGTGTTAAAGAACCCACCTGACAATTCAGGAGACATAAGACCCAGTTTGATCCCTGGGTCTGGAAGATCCCCTGGAGGAGAGCATGGTAACCCACTCCAGTATTCTTGCCTGAGAAATCCCATGGACAGAGGAGCATGCCGGACGATAGAACATGGGGTTGCAAAGAGTCGGGCATGACTGAAATGATTAACAGGCATGCACGCATCTCATACTTAAACAGGAAAAAGAAAGCATAATGGTCTTTAATAGTTTTCAACTTAAAGAATAGTCGATGACATTTTGACATTTAAATGAAGAGAAATATAATTTTCACTCTAGAAATATCTGTTCATTTGACTTTAGTTACAAAAGATGTAAATGATAACATTTTGTGCTAAGCTCGTTTGTCTCCTGCTTCTATTTCTCATACTGATTAAAATCAGAATGATAGATGTTTAGTAAACAGTTGTAATCAGGGTGAATTTTTTTTTTTATTCCTCAGAATCTAGGCAAGTAAATTAATGAAAATATTAATATATTTCAGTTCAGTTCAGCTCAGTCACTCTGTCATCCTCTTCTCCTCCTGGCTTCAATAATTCCCAGCATCAGGGTCTTTTGCAATGAGTCAGTTCTTCTCATCAGGTAGCCGAAGTGTTAGAGTTTCAGCTTCAGCATCAGTCCTTCCAAAGAATATTCAGGATTTATTTCCTTTCGGATTGACTGGTTTGTTCTCCTGGCAGTCCAAGGAACTCTCAAGAGTCTTCTCCAACACCACAGTTCAAAAGCATTAATTCTTTCGTGCTCAGTTTTCTTTATAGTCCAACTCTCACATCCATGCATGACTACTGGAAAAACCATAGTTTTGACTGGACAGAATTTTGTTGGTAAAGTAATGGCTCTGCTTTTTAATATGCTGTCTAGGTTTATCATAACTTTTCTTCCAAGTAGCAAGTGTCTTTTAACATATTTCCATCATTTAAAACTCTGAAACTATAAGCAAGGTGAAAAGACGGCCTTCAGATTGGGAGAAAATAATAGCAAATGAAGAAACCGACAAAGGATTAATCTCAAAAATTTACAAGCAACTCCTGTAGCTCAATCCCAGAAAAATAAATGACCCAATCAAAAAATGCGCCAAAGATCTAAACAGACATTTCTCCAAAGAAGACATACAGATGGCTAACAAACACATGAAAAGATGCTCAACATCACTCATTATCAGAGAAATGCAAATCAAAACCACAATGAGGTACCATTACATGCCAGTCAGGATGGCTGCTATCCAAAAGTCTACAAGCAATAAATGCTGGAGAGGGTGTGGAGAAAAGGGAACCCTCTTACACTGTTGGTGGGAATGCAAACTAATACAGCCACTATGGAGAACAGTGTGGAGATTCCTTAAAAAGCTGGAAATAGAACTGTCATATGACCCAGCAATCCCACTGCCGGGAAATACACACCGAGGAAACCAGATGTGAAAGAGACATGTGTACCCCAATGTTCATCACGGCACTGTTTATAATAGCCAGGACATAGAAGCAACCTAGATGCCCATCAGCAGACGAATGGATAAGGAAGCTGTGGTACATATACACCATGGAATATTACTCAGCCATTAAAAAGAATTCATTTGAATCAGTTCTAATGAGATGGATGAAACTGGAGCCCATTATACAGAGTGAAGTAAACCAGAAAGATAAACACAATACAGTACACTAACGCATATATATGGAATTTAGAAAGATGGTAATGATAACGCTATATGCAAGACAGAAAAAGAGACACAGATGTATAGAATAGACTTTTGGACTCTATGGGAGAAGGCGAGAGTGGGATGATCTGAGAGAAAAGCATCAAAACATGAATATTATCAAGTGTGAAACAAATCACCAGTCCAGGTTGGATACATGAGACAAGTGCTCGGGGTTAGTGCATTGGGATGACCCACAGGGATGGGGTGGGGAGGGAGGTGGGAGGGGGGTTCAGGATGGGGAACACATGTGAATCCATGGCTGATTCATGTCCATGTATGGCAAAAACCACTACAATATTGTAAAGTAATAAGCCTCCAACTAATAAAAATAATTGAGGGGAAAATGTAAAATAAATAAATAAATAAAACTCTGAGTCTTACTTAACCATTATGATTTAAGCACATATGTTTACTGACAAATTGCTAAGCCTGGGATACAGTACACAGTAGGTAGGAGAAATGCTTAAAATTTAGACTTTAAAGACTTATATCTAACTATGTTATTAGAGAAGTACACAAACATATAAAAGAACATGGCATAAAATTAGAAAATCTGTTTAAGAAAGAATTTTTAAAAAGCATTTTATGTAGTATTTCAATGGACCTGTTAGTTTAATTGCTTATTTAAAATTAGCAGAAACTGAAACAAAGCTAGTTCTTATAGTTATGATGGCATACTCATTATCATGTAATTTAAAATGCTATATCAGTCGTTGTTCGCTGGAAGGACTGATGCTGAAGCTGAAAGTCCAATATTTCAGCCACCTCATGCGAAGAGCTGGCTCATTGGAAAAGACCCTGATGCTGGGAGGGATTGGGGGCAGGAGGAGAAGGGGACGACAGAGGATGAGATGGCTAGATCGCATCACTGACTCAATGGACATGAGTTTGAGTAAACTCCAGGAGTTGGTGATGTACAGGGAGGCCCAGCGTGCTGCAATTCATGGGGTCGAAAAGAGTCAGACACGACTGAGTGACTGAACTGAACTGAACTGATGATGTCCTATAAAATTGAAAATAAAGACATATAAAGAGTCTCTCTGATGTTTTAGGATTGAAGTCTTCCACTGGAAATTAAGAGATTCTGAGTTATTTAGAGGAAAGAAAACATGCTAAGTGAAAAAAGACATTAGCAGTTCCCATTTCACAGCCTCTCATGCTCAGGTCTCACCTATTTCCCCAGAGACTGGTTCCTGAATGAAGGTTCATGCCTTCATTGCTTTGTCCTCTTTCAGTCTGTCTTCATATCCAAATTTCCCTTTTTGGTGTTTTAAGCACTTTACTTAAAAAGCATTTGCAGTGTGCCGTTAATAAAAGGCATGTGACATTTACAACAAACAGCTGATTTGGAGATGAAATAATTTTAACATTTTATGGAATTCAAACTGAATTTGAAATCATAGTGAAGTTTATGTTGAATCAACACTCCAACCCCTATGCATAGGAAAGAATCCATGGTTAGACTGGCAAATTATATAAAGGAATAGAACACTTTGGGCTTCACTGTTAGCTCGGTGCTAAAGAATTCACCTGCCAGTGCAGGAGAGGCAGGAGTCAGGAAGATTCCCTGGAGGAGGAAATGACAACCCACTCCAGTGTTCTTGCCTAGGAAATCCTATGGACAGAAGAGTCTGGCTGGCTACTGTCCCTGGGGTTGCAAAAAAAATCAGACGTGACTTAGCGACTAAACAACAAAGAAGCATTAAAACTGTAGCATGGTTGAAAATACATAAGATATATGACTAGAAAATCCCATGGCTAGAAGAGTCTGGTGGGCTACAGTCCCTGGGGTTGCAAGAGTCAGACACGACTTAGCGACTAAACCACCACTATGACATATGCAAATATCAGTACCTTATATCTTACAGATATATATATATATATCTTACAGAATCTTCCTACAGTACCCATGGCAGATTGTTTCTAGGCCCCCAGCCCTCCTCCCACCAGGAAAACAAAATCTGCTGAAGGTCACGTCCCTTATATAAATCCAGAACCTATGGATATGGAGGGCAGACTATATTTGTGGTTTTCACATTAAAGTATCATATATATAATACCGTATATACAATTATAGGGACTTCCCTGTTGGCTAAGCAGGTAAAGAATCTGCCTGCAATGCAGGAAATGCAGGAGAAGAAGGTTCAATTATAAAGTCAATTGTAAAACAAATATTAATTCCCTTTATCCTCAAGCTATTCTTCCTAACAATTAGTCATTTTATGGATCTTTGGATTCACAGTGAGGTATAACCTAAACCACTGATTGTCTGATTCTTTCATGCAACCAGGAATAATTGCCGTCTTCCTAATGAAGACAGGCACTCAAGACAAGTGATATCTTTCTTACTATTGAGAAGATATTCAGTCTCCTATTGTCTACAACCATATTTTCAAATCAGTTTCTATCTGAATTATGAAAAACAATCAGGTAAAGGTTATTCTAAAGGTATATCACTTTACAAATTTGAATTTAAAAATTATTGAAATTTTTAACTAAAGTAAACTATGAATTTGAATTTTACAGATATAGATAGATGTATTTTAATTGGTACCAGTTTAATTGACTTATGAATCTTTTAAGAGAATTGCACCACATGCATCTCAAAAAACCTAGTTTCATTTCTCAAGGGTCTAAACAAATGAAAGTGATAATACGCTAGTAGTGTTTTGATCATCTATATCAAACTAGAGCAATGGATTTTAAATTTAATTAACTTAGAAAACAGACATTTAAATTGTCATCAATATGTTAAGCATTATTTGGGATACTAGAGATGCAAAGAAACGTGATACTTCTTAATGAATGGCTTTCCACATTGTGAGAAATAGCAGAGGTGCTTTGTTTTCCATGAAGAAAGGATTTGAATGAAGATAAGAGCTAGATAGAAATGCATTCATAAACTCAATCTACACATACTTGTATGTGCCTATTATATACTCAGAGTGCACTGGTGTAAAATACAAACAAATTTCCTTTTTCAGCATGATCAATGGATGAAATAAATAAAATAGTCAGTGGAAAACTGGGGTGCAGATGCTAAATAAAGATGAATGAGTCATAAAGCATCTTACTACCTTTATACCTTTATTTATATACAGTTGACATATAACATTATATATGTTTAAGGTGTACAATATATCAACTTGATATATCTATATATTGCGAAGCAATTATCATGATAGTATTAGCTAACACTTTCATCACATCATATAATTATGTCTTTTTGTGGTGAGAACATTTAAGATCTCCTCTCTTAATGGCTTTCAGGTATATATTATTGTTGTTATTGTTCAGTCACTAAGTCGTGACCGACTCTTTGTGACCCCATAAACTGCAACACACCAGGCTCAAATTTATGTCCATTGAGTTGGTGATGCCATGCAACTATTTCATCCTCTCTTGCTTCCTTCTCCTCCTGTCTTCAATCTTTTCCAGCGTCAGAGTCTTTCCCAATGAGTCAGTTCTTCACATCAGGTGGCCAAAGTATTGGAGCTTCATCTTCAGCATCAGTCCTTCCAGTGAATATTCAGGGCTGATTTCCTTTAGGATGGACTGGTTGGACCTCCTTGCAGTCCAAGGGAGTCTCAAGAGTCTTCTCCAGCACCACAGTTTGAAAGAATCAATTCTTCTTTATAGTCCAACTCTCGCATCTGTACATGACTACTGGAAAAACCATAGATTTGACTATGCTGACGTTTGACTTCACGGTGATGTCTCTGCTTTTTAATAAACTGTCTAGGTTTGTCATAGCTTTTCTTCCAAGGGGCAAGCATTTTATTTATATATATAATTGACATGCAAAACTTATATATGTTTAAGATGTACAATGTATTGACAATATATTTGTATATTGCAAAATGATTACCACCATAATATTAGCTAACAGCTCAATCACACCATATAAATATCATGTCTTTTTGTGCTAGAATATTTAAGATCTCCCTCTTAACAGCTTTCAAGTATATAATACAGTATTCTTAAGTATAATCATATGCTGTAATTTAGATCTGCATAACTTATTCATCTTCTAACTGAAAGTTTGTACTCTTTGACCAACATTTCTCCACTTTCCCCATTCCCTAGACTTTTAACTACCATTCAACTATTTTTTAAAAGCTCAGTTTTTCTAAGATTCCACATATAAGGGATATCATACAGCATTTTTCTTTCTCTCTCTGACATATTTCCCTTAGCATAATGTCCTCCAGATCCATCTATGTTGATGCAAATAGAAAGATTTCCTTCTTTTCTCATGGCTGAATAACATTCCATTGTATGTATATGTACTACATCTTCCTTATCCATTCATCTACTGATGGACTCTTAAGGGTGTTTTCATATCATGGCTAGTGTAGTAATGCTTCAGTGAAAGGGGACAGCAAATATCACTTCAAGATCTTGTTTTTATTTCCCTTGCATTTATACCCAGAAGTGGGATTACTGAATCTTACAGTATTCTATTTTTAATTTTTTGAGAGACCTTCATACTGTTTTCCACAGTGGTTGCACAAACATACAAGGGTTTTCTTTTCTCCCTGTTGATAAAGCCATTCTAATAGATATGAGATAATATCTCATGGTTTTGATTTGCATTGCCTTGATGATTAGTGACATTTAGTATTTTTGTGTATCTGTTTGCCATCTGTAGGTCTTTTGGAAAAAAAAATGTATTCAGCTCCTTGACCTATTATTTAATCAGATTATTTTCCTATTTGGTGCTCTTGCTTTCCTCATGTTGCTGTTCAATCGCTCAGTCGTGTCCAACTCTTTGTGACTCCATGGACTGTAGCACACCAGGATTCCCTGTCCTACACCATCTCCTGGGCTTTGCTCAAACTCATGTCCATTGAGTCATTGATGCCATCCAACCATCTCATCCTCTGTTGTCCCTTTTTCTTCCTGCCCTCAATCTTTCCCAACATCAGGCTTTTCCCCCAAGGTCTATGCAGCAGATGACCAAAGTATTTGAGCTTCAGCTTCAGCATCAGCCCTTCCAAGGAATATTCAGGGTTGATTTCCTGTAGGATTGACTGGTTTGATCACCTTTCAGTCCAAGTAACTCATAAAAGTCTTCTCAGCCACCACAGTTTGAAACCATCAATTCTTTGGTGCTCAGTTTCTTATACATTTTGGATATTACTTTATCAGATATATGGATTACAAATATCATCTCCCATTCTGCAGATTTCCTTTTCATTGTGTTCATGGCTTGAAGAAACATTTTAGTTTGATTGTTACACTTGTGCATTTTTGCATGTTATCTTTGCTTTTGGTTTCAAATCGAATAAAATAATTCAATTCCATGAATGACATCAAAGAATTTGCCCACTATGATTTCCTCCAGGAGATTTATGGTTTCAGGTTTTTAATCAAGTTTTTTATCCATTTTAAGTTGACTTTAGCAATCCCAAAGAATGCTCAAACTACCGCACAATTGCACTCATCTCACATTCTAGTAAAGTAATGCTCAAAATTCTCCAAGCCAGGCTTCAGCAATATGTGATCTGAGAAGTTCCAGATGTTCAAGCTGGTTTTAGAAAAGGAAGAGGAACCAGAGATCAAATTGCCAATATGCGCTGGATGATCGAAAAAGCAAGAGAGTTCCAGAAAAACATCTATTTCTTCTCTATTGACTATGCGAAAGCCTTCGACTGTGGATCACAATAAACTCTGGGAAATTCTGAAGGAGATGAGAATACCAGACCACCTGACCTAGCTCTTTATTTATTTATTTATTTATTTATTATTAGTTGGAGGCTAATTAATTCACAACATTGCAGTGTGTTTTGTCATACATTGACATGAATCAGCCATGGAGTTGCATGTATTCCCCATCCCGATCCCCCCTCCCACCTCCCTCTCCACCTGATTCCTCTGGGTCTTCCCAGTGTCTCATGCATCCAACCTGGGCTGGTGTTCTGTTTCACTATAGATAATATACATGCTGTTCTCTCGAAACATCCAACCCTTGCCTTCTCCCACAGAGTCCAAAAGTCTGTTCTGTACATCTGTGTCTCTTTTTCTGTTTTGCATATAGGGTTATCATTACCATCTTTCTAAATTCCATATATATGTGTTAGTATGCTGTAATGTTCTTTATCTTTCTGACTTACTTCACTCTGTATAATGGGCTCCGGTTTCATCCATCTCATTAGAACTGATTCAAATGAATTCTTTTTAATGGCTGAGTAATATTCCATGGTGTATATGTACCACAGCTTCCTTATCCATTCATCTGTTGATGGGCATCTAGGTTGCTTCCATGTCCTAGCTATTATAAACAGTGCTGCAATGAACATTGGGGTACACATGTCTCTTTCAGATCTGGATTCCTCAGTGTGTATGCCCAGAAGTGGTATTGCTGGGTCATATGGCAGTTCTATTTCCAGCTTTTTAAGGAATCTCCATACTGTTCTTCATAGTGGCTGTACTAGTTTGCATTCCCACCAACAGTGTAAGAGGGTTCCCTTTTCTCCACACCCTCTCCAGCATTTATTGCTTGTAGACTTTTGGATAGCAGCCATCCTGACTGGCGTGTAATGGTACCTCATTGTGGTTGTGATTTGCATTTCTCTGATAATGAGTGATGTTGAGCATCTTTTCATGTGTTTGTTAGCCATCTGTATGTCTTCTTTGGAGAAATGTCTGTTTAGTTCTTTGGTGCATTTTTGATTGGGTCATTTATTTTTCTGGAATTGAGCTTCAGGATTTGCTTGTATATTTTTGAGATTAATCCTTTGTCTGTTGCTTCATTTGCTATCATTTTCTCCCAATCTGAGGGCTATCTTTTCACCTTGCTTGTAGTTTCCTTTGTTGTGCAAAAGCTTTTAAGTTTCATTAGGTCCCATTTGTTTATTTTTGCTTTTATTTCCAATATTCTGGGAGGTGGGTCATAGAGGATCCTGCTGTGATTTATGTCGGAGAGTGTTTTGCCTATGTTCTCCTCTAGGAGTTTTATAGTTTCTGGTCTTACATTTAGATCTTTAATCCATTTTGAGTTTATTTTTGTGTATGGTGTTAGAAAGTGTTCTAGTTTCATTCTTTTACAAGTGGTTGACCAGTTTTCCTAGCACCACTTGTTAAAGAGGTTGTCTTTTTTCCATTGTATATCCTTGCCTCCTTTGTTGAAGATAAGTTGTCCATAGGTTCGTGGATTTATCTCTGGGCTTTCTATTCTGTTCCATTGATCTATATTTCTGTCTTTGTGCCAGTACCATACTGTCTTGATGACTGTGGCTTTGTAGTAGAGTCTTAAGTCTGACCTGCCTCTTTAGAAATCTGTATGCAGGTCAGGAAGCAACAGTTAGAACTGGACATGAAACAACAGACTGGTTCCAAATACGAAAGGGAGTACGTCAAAGCTGTATATTGTTACCCTGCTTATTTAACTTATATGCAGAGTACATCATGAGAAATGCTGGACTGGAAGTAGCACAAGCTGGAATCAAGATTGCCCGGAGGCATATCAATAACCTCGGATATGCAGATGACACCACCCTTATGGCAGAAATTGAAGAGGAACTAAAAAGCCTCTTGATGAAAGAGGAGAGTGAAAAAGCTGGCTTAAAACTTAACATTTAGAAAACTAAGATCATGGCTTCTGGTCCCATCACCTCATGGGAAACAGATGGAGAGACAGTGGAAACAGTGTCAGACTTTATTTTTGGGGGCTCCAAAATCACTGCAGATGGTGACTGCAGCCATGAAATTAAAGGACGCTTACTCCTTGGAAGGAAAGTTATGACCAACTTAGATAGCATATTAAAAAGCAGAAACATTACTTTGCCAACAAAGATCCATCTGGTCAAGGCTATGTTTTTTCCAGTGGTCATGTGTGGATGTGAGAGTTGGACTGTGAAGAAAGCTGAGTGCCGAAAAATTGATGCTTTTGAACTATGGTGTTGCAGAGGACTCTTGAGAGTCTCTTGGACTGCAATGAGATCCAACCAGTCTATCCTAAAGGAGATCAGATCTGGGTGTTCATTGGATGGACTGATGCTGAAGCTGAAGCTCCAATACTTTGGTCACCTCATGGGAAGAGTTGACTCATTGGAAAAGACCCTGATGCTGGGAGGGATTGGGGGCAGGAGGAGAAGGGGACGACAGAGGATGAGATGGCTGTGTGGCATCACCAAGTCGATGAGCATGAGTTTGAGTAAACTCCGGGAGTTGGTGATGGATGGGAGGCCTGGCGTGCTGCGATTCATGGGGTCACAGAGAGTCAGACACAACTGAACGACTGAACTGAACTGAACTGAAGTTGACTTTTGCGTGTCATGTAAGATAAGGATACAGGTTCTTTCTTTTGCTCCTGGCTGCCCAGTTTTCCCAACACCATTTATTTCTCTCTGAAAGATATTAGTTAATGTGTAGAAATGCAAAAGATTTTTCTAAACTAATTTTGTACCATGCAAACTTTTTGAATTTGTTTATTTGTCCCCCAATTTTTTGGCTGAAGTCTTTAATGTTTCCTATATACCTTACCAGGTCATCTGCAAATAAAGACAAATGCAATTTTTCCTTTCCAATTTGAATGTCTTTTATTTATTTTTCTTGCATAATTACTCTGGAAAGACTTCAAGTGGTGAGAGGAAGCAATCTTGTCTTATTCCTCCTAGAGAAGAAGATCTTGGCTTTTTACTGTTGAGTACCCCCTTACTATGATTTTTCCAGTAGTCATGTATGGATGTGAAAGTTAGACTTTAAAGAAAGCTGAGTGCCAAAGAATTGATGCCTTTGAACTGAGATGTTGGAGAAGACTCTTGAGAGTCCCTTGGATAGCAAGGAGATCAAACTAGCCAATCCTAAAGGAAATCAACATTGAATATTCATTGGAAGGACTAACGCTGAAGCTCCAATACTTTGGCCACCTGATGCAAAGAACTGACTCATTGGAAAAGACCCTGATGCTGGGAAAGATTAAAGGCAGGAGAAGAAGCGGGCAACAGAGGATGAGATGATTAGATGGCATCACTTACTCATTAAACATGAGTTTGAGAAAACCACAGGAGTTGGTGATGGACAGGGAAGACTCATGTGCTTGCAGCCCTTGGGGTCACAAAGACTTGGACACGACTCAGTGACTGAACTGAACTGAACCCCCTGTAGCTCAGTCAGGAAAGAATCTGCTTGCCATTCAAGAGACCTGGGTCCCTTTCTTGTGTCTGAAAGATCCCAAATGGCAACCTACTCCTGTTTTCTTGCCTGGGGAATCCCATGGGCAGAGGAACCTGACAAGCTACAGTCCATGACATTGCAAAAGTTAGACATGACTTACCAAGTAAACCGCACTGCATCACAATATTAGCTGTGAGCTTGTCATATTTGGCCTTATTATATTGAGGAATATTTATTTAATACTCAGTTTTTTGAAGATTTTTAACATTAAGTTTTGCAGACAGATTGAACACTGGATAATAAAAAATTAATCAGACTTGAGTCACTTTTTTTTTTTTTAAGAGACTGGCTAGTGGTTCTATTTACTAAAATGTAGGTGACTTTGAGACTGGCAGGTTAGGGTATATTAAATTCAGCTTTGGCCATGTTAATCTCAAAATATTTTTTATGTATCAAAGAAGAAATGGCAAACATGCAATTAGATAAATTCAGCCGGAGTTCTTGATAAAGATGAGGACAGGAAATACATATTCAAAATAATCTCTTCTCTAGTTTTGTATGAAATTCTCCACAGTAGTACTTGAGGTTCTGAATATATTTCAAATGCAATCTAAAATATCAGACTATATTTTGGTGGAAAGATTTAGTTGGTAAGTTAATAATTTCTTTTTTAATTTTAAACTATTTTGTCATTTTAAAGGCTTTCTGTATGATACAACTCAAGACCAAAAAATATTCTTTATTTCCCCCATATACTTTGTATATATTAAAGCAAATGATTCCTAAAACTGCTTTATACAGGAATATGTGGAAACATTAGCCAGGTAAACCTTAAATATTTTCATACCAATCAAATTCATATTTACTTTTAATGTTCTGTTAGATTTTGATTCTAATTTCATTGATATCTTCAGTCCACAACAGGTGCATATATGTACCATAAATTCTACCAAGAGTTATAATTCATGTTACAGAATATGGTAATGTTCCTTTAAGTAGTAAAATAAATATAAAGACTAAATCATATGAAGATCTTTGTACCACTTCCAAATATTATATCTCATTTCTTCTCTGCATTTCAAATGTGGATTCTAAATCATGATGGAATATGCACCGTATGAAAATAATATGGATATGTTGATTGCCTTGCTAGCTGAATACGGTTCATTTACAGTCTGCCTTACAATTCAATGCATTTTCCATGGAATTTACTATGTTATAACTCAGCATTAAGCTCTCAGATTTTATCAAGTATCATCATAAAAATCATCCATATGAAAATCATTCTTCATAGTCTATATTACCATCATTTTCTTCTACAACAGAAATGTGTGAAAATGCCAGTTTTCCTTTTTTTCATTTAATCTCTAAAAACTCTCAAACAGAAACCACCAACAAACAAATACAACCCAATAGTTTAAAATCTGCCGAGTAGATTTAATATCTCACTAAAGTGTTTTGGGTTTCCCTGGTGGCTCAGTGGTAAGTCTACCACTTAAAGAATCTACTTGTCAATGCAGGAAACCTGAGTTTGATACCTGGGTCAGGAAGATCCCCTGGAGGAGGAAACAGCAATCCATTCCAGTATTCTTGCCTGGAGAATCCCATGGACAGATGAGCCTGGCAGGCTATAGTCCATAGAGTTGCAAAGAGTTGGACATGAGTAAGCAACTGAATAACAACAATACTCTGCTGTGCTTATTTATCTACTTTTAATGGTAAATGTTTATCACAGAGACCAAATATTTGGAAATATATACCTGGATACATTTTTTATATTCAGTCTTCTTTGAAAGTGGCAAAGGAATTTCCACATCTGGGAAAATTCTCTACAAGTCCACTGTGATGTAATTCAGAGTGAGAGGAAATTCACTGTTCAATAGCACTTTTTTGATAACAAATTACTTTTTCTAGTTCAACTGGTTATATAAATGTCAAGATTTTTGTCTGTTATAATAAAATGACTTGAAATGAAAGTTAATTAAACAATTTGTGTAGGCACTTTATTTTTAGTAGGAAAAACTGCTGATGATATAAAATTAAGAATGCAGAGAAACTAAGAATATAAACACACCAAGTTAGAAGGTTCTAGAAATATGTCCGGCTGAACAGACTGCCCTGGGCACCTGCAAGCGCAGTCACTCTGAACTTCCTGCTCATAAAATCCCTTCTTTTCAATACTATCTGTAGCCTTGTAGCATGTTAGATTTAACATAAATATGATTTTCTAAAAACTTTTTATTTTGTGTTGCCAAAATACATGCTCAGTCATTCAGTCGTGCCTGACTCTGCCACCCCATGGACTGTAACCCACCAGACTCCTCTGTCCACGGGATTCTCCAGGCAAGAATACTGGACTGGGTTGCCATTTTCTCTCCAGGAGATGTTCCTAACCCAGAAATTGAATCCAGGTCTCCTGTGTCTATTGCATTGCAGGTGGATTCTTTACCTCTGAGCCATGGGGGAAGCCCTATTTTGTATTGGGGTATAGCAAATTAACAATGTTGTGGTAGTTTCAGGTGAATAGCAAAGGGGCTCAGTCATACATATGCCTGTATCCATTCTCCCCCAAACTCCGCTCCCATCCAGGATGCCACATAATATTGAACAGTAAGTCCCCTAAGTAAGTCATTGCTGCTTATCACCGGTTTTAAATATAGTATTGTGTACACGACCATCCCAAATTCCCTAACATAAATACTACTCTTCATATCTGGTGTTTCTTAGGGGTCCACATCAAAGCAGAGTCTGAGAACAAATGAAAGAAAGGTACTATAACAGTGGTTGCTGACACTGACACTGAATCAATAAGTGCTTACTCTCGTGCGGGGCTTCATAGGAGTATCAAATGCTTCTCAGAATCATCAGCCTGGGAACAGGCCTTGAGAAGTGGTTACCATGAGACTGTCTTCCCTCTGGCTGAGACCTGCCCTCAGGGTGACAGCTCAGGCACAGATGTACAGAAGTTCAGGGTCAGAGGAGGCAGTTTCTACAGAAGACTTGGTAACAAAATGGAGGGTTCATGGGGGCTTCCTTGGTGGCTCAGCATTAAAGAATCTGCCTACAATACAGATGTAAGTTTGACCCCTGGGTCCAGAAGATTCCCTGGAGGAAGGAATGACAACCCACTCCAGTACTCTTGTGGGAAAATCCCATGGACAAAGGAGCCTGGAAGGCTACAGTCCATGGGTCACAAAGAGTCAAACATGACTGAGCACACAGAGGTTTCATGGAATAACCCGGCTGTGACTGGTACTAGAGTTGTTCTTGAAATTCACTTTCTCCATCTTCTGCCCCTCAGGGTTGATTCTTCTCACTCCTGGCCATGCGTTTTTCACATGTAGCACTCCTCGAGTGTCTGTACCATATTAGAAATGCCAAAAGAGGTGAAGCTCCACACAGCATACCCTGAAGTGAGAAGCTTAAAAACCATTCCCCGCAGCCAGAGTTGAAATCAGAGATGAGCATTCAGAGTATTCAATTCACTGGGGATGGCTTTTCCTGGCTGCAAACACAAGTCTTCCAGGCTAATAGGCTGGCTTGGTTACTAGCGTAGTATTGTCTCTTTTCAGCATTTTAGGTGTCCCTTAGTTCTGGGCACCCAGTAGACAGTTAAGAGTTTACAGAAGAACAGACAAATGAAGTACCTGATTTTCCCAGATACCTAAACTAGCCCATCACACCTTGCACTCTTCCCTTCCTATCCATTCTACTGAAGAAGTACCTGCCCAGTCATTCCTCTTCCTTACCTTGTAGTACATTCCCTGTCGTGCTGTTTGGATTTGCCACCGTATCTAAATACCAGGTTTCAGAAAAAAAAAAAAAAAAAATGAGTCAAATTATATACACAGAATTAAGACCATGTTATTACTGTTCAGTTGCTCAGTCATGTCTGACTCTTTGCAACCCCATGGGCTGCATTGTGCCAGTCCTTCCCTGTCCTTCATTATCTCCCAGAGCATGCTCAAACTCATGTCTATTGAGTGAGTGATGCCATGCAACAATCTCATTCTCTGTCATCCCCTTCTCCATCTGCCTTCAATCTTCCCCAGCATCAGGGTCTTTTTCAGTGAGTCAGTTCTTCCCATCAAGTGACCAAAGTATTGGGGTTTCAGCTTCAGCATCAGTCCTTTCAATGAATATTCAGGGTTGATTTCCTTTAGGATGAACTGGTTGGATCTCCTTGCAGTTCAAGTGACTCTCAAGAGTCTTCTCCAGCACCACATTTCAAAAGCATCAATTCTTTGGCACTCAGCCAAATAAATAAATAAAATAGGCTGCAAGCTCTCATCATTTTCAACGCGAAATATTAATTTCAGCTACTTTGCCTGGTAAAGAGGTCATCCACAATCTAGGAATAACCTACAATATCTTCTCAAATCACATTACTACACCCAGCAATTCCCTGGTGGTCCAGAGTTTAGGACTCTGAGCTTCCATTGCAGGTGGGTGGGTTTGATCCTGGGTGGTAGAACTAGGGTCCTGCAGGCAGTGTGGCCAAAACCAAAAACTTATTACTGCATCCTATGTTTTAACACCACAAAACTAGCAAATCCTTTTCAAAAGCATCATGTTTTCATGCTTCTCTCCTTTGCTGTTCACCACTCAGAGTGTTTCTCTCTCCTTTCTAGGTGTGAAAAACACTATTAAAGCATCTAGGTTAAAAGTTGTTACTTTCTTTATGAAGTATTCTCTCACTTCATTAGGAAGAGTCACTCAGGCCACTTGTGATATTCATATCCTATTTATAAGTCTCCTCTTTTTTTTCATCCTCATATGCCATTTTCACACAAGCCTGAGAAATTCCTATGGCTAAAATACAATTATTCTGATATTAATACTATGGTAACTCACTGGAAAAATCCATCTCAATAAAAAGGAAGGAAAGGAAAAAGAGTGAGTGAGGCAGGGTGGGAGGATGGAAGGACAGAGAAGATGAAAAATTCTTAAACTTTCTCAGAAACACCCAGTGGTCACAGGTAGGATCTGTGTATTACTATCTCATTCACACACATGTCTAAGTCTCTCATCTTTTCACTCAAGAAGGTCCCACAGAACATACTCTGGTCTTACAGGTAAGGAAAGTCACCCTCTGCATTTTCCAAATTCCCCATACAGTGGAAAATATGGTCATCACAGGAAATTCCAGCCTCCATTCCAGGATAGGGATGAACAAGACTGCAGAATGCTGGGAACTGAAGGTCACTGCACATACAGCAGGATGTCCTGGACACAATGGTTTTTAATTAATTAATTAATTTTAATTGGAGGATAAGTGCTTTACACTATGGCGATAGTTTTGCCTTACATTAATGTGAATTGGCCATAGGCATAAACATCTCCCTTCCATCCTGTACATTATTTTGTAATCTCCTGAGCAATGCAGCCATGTGAATGTCTGCAGCAAGAGTACAACAGATGGCCTAGCCTTCTGTCTGTGTAATTATCACGCATGCATGCTCGCACAAACATATAGACACACATGCACACAAAGCCCTGCACACACAGCTCTTACTTTCTCAAGTAAGGACACTTACAGAAATGGCTGTGATCTGCCACATCTGCACCTGATCTGATTTTCTCAGTCTCCTCTCTACTCTGACCTCTACAAGGTCGCTTATCTCAGACTGAGTGTTCAAGTGTTTCTCTTCTATGTAGCAGAACTTCTATTACACACAGTATACTCAGCTCAGCAGGTCTTTTCTGGCTGAATTTCCCTGCTATACCCTGACCTCTCCATTTTGGCTATTCCACTCAAACAGTACCAGTTTCCTCTCTGAATTAACCACAAGATTTCAGGTGGAGACTTGGAGACCCCATCACGACCACCCCTACCATACTAACTGGGCAGTCTCAAACCTCTGAAAATCTGATCTTCCTCCTACACCCCTCAGACAAATATAATGACACTACCTTCAATGATCCTGTGTTTCACTCTAACTTTTTTTAAAGTTTGCTTTATAAATTACCTTACCTGCTCCTTAGCTCATTGTAAGAAATCAATAACTTTTCAACCAAAGAATTAATTAATGACATTAGTTAGTTAGTGTTAGTCGCTCAGTCATGCCTGACCCTTTGTAACCCCACATACTGTAGCCTGCCAGTTTTCTCTGCCATGGGATTCTCCCAGCAAGAATACTGGAGTGGGTTGCCATTTCCTTCTACAGTGGATATTCCTGACCCGGGGGTTGAACCTGTTTCCCCCAGTTCAGGCAGATTCCTTGCCATCTGATTCCTTGCCACCAAGCATTCGAGTCTAGTAATTTACCTTCATGGCTGCATTTCAACTTCTCTTGAGTCCACACACCAGCTTTTTACCAGATTTCCCAATATCAATAAATTAAATTCCAAATTCCTTTGCAGGGCACATACGGTCACTTCCCACTGAGCATGGTTTATAATTCTTGCTTAATCTTTTGAAGACCCAGTACAATAGCAAGCGGTCTTTTTTTTTCCCCCAGTAACTGTAACTCACTGAAAGCTCATTTATTCTCCAAGACTATGAATTTCCCCAGACAGAAATTTTATAAAACCTTTCTGTAGAAATACTTTTTTAAAACATTTACTTATTTGTAATTGGATGATAATTGCTTTGGTTGTGTTGGTTTCTGCTATACATCAACATGAATCAGCCATAGGTATACAAATGTCTCCTCCCTCTTGTATCACCTTTCCACTTCCCATCCTTTCCCATCCCTCTAGGATGTCACAGCGCATCGGATTTGCGTTCCCCCTGCCATAGAGCAAACTCGCACTGGCGATCTATTTTACATGCGGTAATGTGTATGTTTCAGTGTTGCTCTTTCCATTGATCCCCCCTCACCTTCTCCCACTGTGTCCGAAAGTCTGTCCTTTATCTCTACTTCTCTATTGCTGCCTTTCAAATAGGTCCACCAGTGCCATTTTTCTAGATTCCATAATATATGATATCTGTTTTTCTCTTTATGACTTACTTTACTCTGTGTAAGTTCTAGGTTCATCCACTTCTTTAGCATTGACTCAAATGCATTTCTTATGGCTGAGTAATATTCCATTGTAATAGAATTTTGACAAGAGAACACACTGGTCATAGCAAACACCCTCTTCCAACAACACAAGAGAAGACCTTACACATTGACATCACCAGATGGTCAACACCAAAATCAGATTGATCATATTCTTTGCAGCCAAAGATGGAGAAGCTCTACACAGTCAGCAAAAACAAGACCAGGAGCTGACGGTGGCTCAGATCATGAACTCCTTTTTGCCAAATTCAGACTTAAATTGAAGAAAGTAGGGAAAACCACTAGACCATTCAGGTATGACCTAAATCAAATCCCTTATGACTATACAGTGGAAGTGAGAAATAGACTTAAGGGACTAGAATTGAAAGACAGAGTGCCAATGAACTATGGACAGAGGTCCGTGACATTGTACAGGAGACAGGGATCAAGACCATCCCCATGGAAAAGAAATGCAAAGAGGCAAAATGGTTGTGTGAGGAGGCCTTACAAATAGCTGTGAAAAGAAGAGAAGCAAAAAGCAAAGGAGAAAAGGAAAGATATTCCCATTTGAATGCAGAGTTCCAGAGAATAGCCAGGACAGATAAGAAAGCCTTCCTCAGTGATCAGTGCAAAGAAATAGAGGAAAACAACAGAATGGGAAAGACTAGAGATCTCTTCAAGAAAATTAGAGTTACCAAGGGAACATTTCATGCAAAGATGGGTTCCATAAAGGACAGAAATGGTATGGACCTAGCAGAAGCAGAAGATATTAAGAAAAGGTGTCAAGAATACACAGAAGGACTGTACAAAAAATATATTCATGACCCAGATAATCACAATGGTGTGATCACTCACCTAGAGCCAGATATCTTGGAATGTGAAGTCAAGTGGGCCTTAGAAAGCATCACTATGAACAAAGCTAGTGGATGTGATGGAATTCCAGTTGAGCTATTTCAAATCCTGAAAGATGATGCTGTGAAAGTGCTACACTCAGTATGCCAGCAAATTTGGAAAACTCAGCAGTGGCCACAGGACTGGAAAAGGTCAGTTTTCATTCCAATCCCAAAAAAAGGCAATCCCAAAGAATGCTCAAGCTACAGCACAATTGCACTCATCTCATATGCTAGTAAAGTAATGCTCAAAATTCTCCAAGCCAAGCTTCAGCAATACATGAACTGTGAACTTCCAGATGCTCTCAGGCTGGTTTTAGAAAACGCAGAGGAACCAGAGATCAAATTGCCAACATCCGCTGAATCATCGAAAAAGCAAGAGAGTTCCAGGAAAACATCTATTTCTGCTTTATTGACTATGCCAAAACCTTTGACTGTGTGGAGCACAATAAACTGTGGAAAATTATGAAAGAGATGGGAATACCAGACCACCTGATGTGCCTCTTGAGAAACCTATATGCAGGTCAGGAGGCAACAGCTAGAACTGGACATGGAACAACAGACTGGTTCCAAATAGGAAAAGGAGTACGTCAAGGCTGTATATTGTCACCCTGTTTATTTAACTTATATGAAGAGTACATCATGAGAAATGCTGGGCTAGATGAAGCACAAGCTGAATCAAGATTGCTGGGAGAAATATCAATAACCTCAGATATGCAGATGACACCATCCTTATGGCAGAAAGTGGAGAGGAACTAAAAAGCCTCTTGATGAAAGTGAAAGAGGAGAGTGAAAAAGTTGGCTTAATCTCAACATTCAGAAAATTAAGATCATGGCATCTGGTCCCATCACTTCATGGGAAATAGATAGGGAAACAGTGGAAACAGTGTCAGACTTTATTTCTGTGGGCTCCAAAATCACTGCATATGGTGATTGCAGCAATCAAATTAAAAGATGCCTACTCCTTGGAAGGAAAGTTATGACCAAACTAGATAGCATATTAAAAAGCAGAGACATTACTTTGTCAACAAAGGTCCATCTAGTCAAGGTTATGGTTTTTCCAGTGGTCATGTATGGATGTGAGAGTTGGACTGTGAAGAAAGCTGAGTGCTGAAAAATTGATGCTTTTGAAATGTGGTGTTGGAGAAGACCCTTGAGAGTCCCTTGGACTGAAAGGAGATCCAACCAGTCCATCCTAAAGGAGATCAGTGCTGGGTGTTCATTGATAGGACTGATGCTGAAGCTGAAACTCCAATACTTTGGCCACCTCATGCAAAGAGTTGACTCATTGGAAAAGACTCTGATGCTAGGAGGGATTGGGGGCAGAAGGAGAAGGGGATGACAGGGGATGAGATGGTTGGATGGCATCACCGACTTGATGAACATGAGTTTGAGTTAACTCCGGGAGTTGGTGATGGACAGGGTGGCCTGGTGTGCTGTGATTCATGGGGTCACAAAGAGTCGGACACGACTGCGCGACTGAACTGAACTGAATATTCCATTGTATATATATACCGCCTTTTGTTTAACCATTGATCTGTTGATGGACATTTAGGTTGCTTCCATATCCTAGCTATTGGAAGCAAATTTTGTAATGCATTGTCCCAAACCCTCTTACTCCAAACTAGATGTAAGCTCATTGAAATGGGAATTCTCTACCTGGTCTAATAATCAAGAGAGTGCCTATTGCATAATGAGTACTCAAGATTTTTAAAGCAAACTGTATATTCATTTCTCATCTTTATGTTATGGCCTTTCCTTGACTTCTTAGACAGCCCTATCCTGACCTCACAAACTTGTCAAATTTTCCTCACGATTCCTGGCCTCTGCACGTGTCTAGTCTGACCCATCACCCTGCATGGTAATAACATTCCAGCCTCCAAAGTTATAAGGTTATACAGTCTCCAGTTTACAAACAGAACCACACCATTTAAAAACAATATGGAGAGAGGAACATAGAAATTTACAACATCATGTATAAAACAGATAACAAGTGGGAATTTGCTGTATGCCTTAGGGAACTCAAACAGGGGCTCAGCAACAGGCTGAAGGGTGGGTGGGGAGGGAGATGGGAAGGAGGTCTGGAAGGGAGGGGACATGGGTGTACCTATGGTTGATTCTTGTTGATGTATGACAGAAAACCACAAAATCCTGTAAAACGATTATCCTTCAATAAAATTTTTTTAAGAAAGCAATATAAATCAGGAGTTTAAAAATCCATTTTGTTTGTTTGTTTGTTTGTTTTAGCCTTAAGAGAAAGAATAGGGGACTTCCCTCGTGATCCGGTAGTTAAGACTAAACACTTCCATCACAGGGGACCAAGGATCAATCCCTGATTCAGGAACTAAGATCCCAAAAGCCACATGGGGCCACCAAAAAGTTTTTAAAAAGACAAAAAAGAGAATAGAATCTCAAAAGTACCTTGGGGCAGGCTACAAAGTGATAACCTACTTTTTCAAGGAAATGGAATTAAGTAGCCAATAGGTGTCTCAGTGGTAAAGATTCTGCCTGCCAATGCAGGAGATACAGTAGATGTGGGTTTGAGTCCTGTGTTGGAAAGATACCTTGGAGGAGGAAATGGCAACTCACCGCAGTATTCTCTCCTGGAGAATCCCATGGACAGAGGAGACTGGTGGGCTACAGTTCATGAGGCTGCAAAGAGTTGGACATGACAAAACAACTAAACAGCAAAAAAACCTTTTCATAGAAGATGATTCCAGGGGAAAGGAAGGCACATTTATTGAGGAGCCCCCAACTCAGGCCACTTAGATATCACAGAGCATGATCAGCCAATTGGGGGCAGGGGGATAACTGGCTGACTTGCTCAGGAGGCGTGAGGTTTAATGGCAGGTGCAGGAAAGAAAAATAAATGAGACTGCACAATCAACTTCAGGGAGAACAGTCTTCACAAGTCTCCTTTGGGGCAGGTAATGTCACCTCCTCATGGAAAACAAATGACATCCTGAGACCACATTTAATAAACAGAAAGGCTACAATAGGAACCAAGTCTGTCTGTGCCAACAAACCTGTATTTAACAACTCATTTTCCTGCACCTGCAGAAACACACAAGCAGATGAATCAGCTCTGCTTTAATCACTAGAAGTCTTCTGAAGGAAAACAAGAGAGTCTAACTTAATGCACAAGTAACAGGGAGTAAAAATTTTTTTCCAAATATGCAAAGTACAGGATTTTGAAAAATAGCTAATAGATTAATTAACAATGAATTTTCTGCAGAAAGTGAGAATGACTTGGCTTTGAAACATAAACCATTTTCTTGACGTGTGTGTGTGTGTGTGTGTGTGTGTGATTTGGAAGTAAGTCAGTTTCATTTGGGGGATTCCCTGGTGGCTCAGACAATAAAGCAGGAGACCCTAGTTCGATTCATGGGTCCGGAAAATCCCCTGGAGAGGGAAATGACAACCTCTTCCAGTATTCTTGCCTAGAAAATCCTATGGATGGAGGCTCCTGGCAGGCTACAAAGAGGGTCACAAAGAGTCAGACATGACTGAGCGACTTCACAAACTCACTCTAGTGGCTCAGGTGGTATAGAATCTGCCTGCAATGCAGGAGACCTGGGTTTGATCAATCCCTGGGTCAGGAAGATCCCCTGGACAAGGGAATGGCTACGCACTCCAGTATTCTTTCCTGGAGAATTCCATGGACAGAGGAGCCTGGTGGACTACAGTCCATGGGGTCACCTAGAGTTTGACACGACCGAGTGACTAACACTTTCAGTTTCATTTTGAAAGAAGGCAATTACCAGACAAGCAAAGAGATTCTTTTAGTACTTCTGGACAAAAAATTAAAGAGGATAAAAGATGGTTTCTTCAAGGGAGGTTGATGAAGAAAAGGATATGCAAAATATTTGATCTTTCTGAGTTCACAAGATGAAGAACTTCTACAGGAAAAACAACAAGAGGGTTCCCTTGGGAATTCCCTTTCTTGTAACCAAAACTTGAAGCTTTCCAGGAAACCCAAGGTTCCCAAAAGAAAAATACTGCATAAACTTTCCTCAGAAATGTTCCCTTTTCTCCCGCTATCTTCCATCTTCCTTTTTCTACACTGTGAGGAGTTATCTGTTGCCTTAGTGTCTTCAGGGCTCCCCTTCTCAGTGACTTCAGGGCTCCCCTTCTCAGGACTCAGAACCATCTCTCCGAGTTCCTTTTCTCTTCCATATTCACCCTGCACACTACCGTCTGCTGGAATCTCTCCACACACTTCACATGGTGCCCCTGGCTCCGCTTCAACCAACAGCTTTTCTGTGACTAAATACAGACTGAGCTCTGCATTCAACCCCAACAGTGTGCTTAATGGTTATAAAGTCACAAACAGAAGTGGAATGGTGGGGGGCAGGAAAGGAAGAGGGTGGCAAAGTTTTTCTTTACTGTTATTAACCAATAGCTGAAGGTCGCAGAGAACTAGGATAAAATGAACGCATATGCATATTCTAGTTTTTGTTGTTTTGCTCTCCATTAACTTGTTCCTGAAATTTCTTTTCCATCTTAATATTTCCAGCACCATTGTTTCCTTATCTTCTGCCTCCAAATGCACTCAGATATTCAAATCAAAAAAAAAAAAAAAAATTAAATAGCTTGTAAGTTAATCAAGCTATTTTCCTCCATTTCTAATCCTTTGCTACTAAACTTTCCAGAATGTTAATTATCTTTATGCCTATAAACCTTTTATTTTTAAATTTGTTTTTCCTGTTTATCATTGTAATACAAAATTCAAAGAACCAAACAGTTCTACATGGCATTTAAAAAAAAAAGATCAGTTCCTTTTTCCCCTGCTCCCAGCTTCACCTGCAAAGTTTGCCATCGTCCAGAGTTAACCTATGCATTCTCAATATGTTTCTCATTGTTTTTCTTTTTTCCAACTCTAACTGCCACATAATAACTGTTACTTAGTTTCCCAATATTAGATAGTGTAGAATACCTTCAAAAATACAAAGGAGGGTCATCTAGCTCTTTGATATCATTGTACCCTTTGGAGAAGACTCTTGTGAGTCCCAAGGACTGCAAGGAGATCAAACCAGTAAATCCTAAAGATAATCAGTCCCGGATAATCATTGGAAGAACTGATTCTGAAGCTGAAACTCCAGTAATTTGGCCACCTGATGTGAAGAACTGACTCATTGGAAAAGACCGTGATGCTGGGAAAGATTGAAGGCAGGAGAAGGGGATGACAAAGGATGAGACGGTTGGATGGCATCACCAACTCGAAGGACATGAGTTCGAGCAAGCTCCAAGAGTTGGTGATGAATAGGGAAGCTTGGCGTGCTGCAGTCCATGGGGTCACAAAGAGTCAGACATGACTGAGCAGCTGAACTGAACTGAACACTTTTCCCCAAAACATATGTCCCGTGTGCTCCCCTCCCCTAGCATTAGTTTAAAATTTATTGTTAGGACTTCCCTGGTGGTCCAGTGGTGGGGAGTTTGCTTGCCAATGCAGGTGACCTGGGTTAGATCCCTGGCTTAGGAAGATTCCACGTGCCTCAGGGTAACTAAAAACTAAGCCCCTTCACCTCAACTACTGAGCCCACTTGCCTGGAACCTGTGCACCATTGCAGGGTGCAATGAGAAGGCAGCAAGGCACAACAAAGAGTGGCAGCAACTAAAGAAAGTCGGCAAGCATCAAGAAAGACCCAGCCCAGAAGTAAGTAATAAGTAATTTTTTAAAATGAATTTTAAAATTTTGTGGTTTAATATATGTTCAGCACTTTAAACGTTTTATCAATAAAAGTTGCTCAATGTTGATCAATAATGTATGGTTACATTTCCCTTCTTTTCCATCATCATTTTTTTTGAAGCTACTAACTCCCTCATCTTTTAACTTAGTTATTTAACATAATTGTCTATCAATCGGAGGCTGAAGCTGAAGCTCCCATACTTTGGCCACCTGATGTGAAGAACCAACTCATTAGAAAAAACTCTGACACGGGGAAAGAGCTAAGGCAGGAGAAGGGGCAAGAGAGGGCAAGATGGTTGCATGCCATCACCAACTCAATGGACATGAGTTTGAGCAAGCTCCTGGAGGTGGTGAAGGACAGGGAAGCCTGGCGTGCTGCAGTCCATGGAGTCACAGAGAGTCGGACACGACTGAGCAACTGAACAGCAATGCCACCCATCAATCATTACTATGGGAATATGAAAATCTTGGTACAGGACTCTCCTAACATGTCAGGTCCAAGAGGTAACTGATACATTCCTTTTTTCTTCCTTGCCTTCTTTACTTTAACAGTATGAGCTGTTCTGTACTTTTCTGTTTATGCCTGTTCCCCTCCACCCCAGTAAGTTGACAGTTTATTTAGATAAGGATTGTGCCTCCTTTAGCATTTTCTTCCAAGTCCCAGAGAAATGTTTGAATGTGGTAAATATTTTCTTTTAACTAAAGGGATTGGTACAAATTGCATCTTTTCCCAGGCCCCTAGCTGAAACTTGTACCATTACCTGGAATTATGATTTTTTTTTTTAATCATCAAAATTCTCACAATTCTTTGAGGTACATTCACCACATATTTGCCTTGTACAAAATCTTAATTCTGGAAGCACATAATTCACTAGTTAGTAAACACATTTTTTGGTTTGTTTTGGGTAAAATCTTGTGACTAATGAGCACACAATGAGTTAATTTCAAAGAAGTAACAAGAACGGATAAGTAAGATATTTCTTTTTGCTGCTAAATTTCAGCATTTACTTGGGGAATTTGGTGGGGATCAGTATAAGAAGTTTTACGGTAACTGGCAGTGGCCCTGTGTAGTTACCTACACTAATATCAGACATTAATAAGTCCAGTGGGTAAACTCAAAGAAAGCCAGTATTAGCAAATATGTTTGTCAAATATATTTCATTTAAAATATTCTTTCTGCAAGTAAATTTTTGTTCACACTACAGAGATAATCACAAGAAACTTATTACCCATCCTGGGAAAAACAGGTGCCATAAAAAGCAAGACCAGGGAAATGCACGTATTTTTGTGAAATAAGACTTCTAGCAAAGAACATTCCATCTGTGATCTAACTGTCAGGAGATTATTAGATATAAACTTTCAAGAGCACTCTGCAAAATATTAATCACTAAGGACAAGAAAAAAGGAACTAGCAAATTCTCCCACATTTACAAAAATACTACTTATTTCTAAACTAAGGAAAGAATGAAAAGCACATGAACTGAAACTTGACTGGAATTTTATGTTCTATGCCTGAAATCCTCCAGATGAAATTGTCAGGACTTCTTTCTGAGCCTTATCTTCCTCCAGATGGCAGATAACATGTCTCTGTGAATTCTCTAAGGCCTGTCACATGGAATACCATCAGTGAATACTCACAAAACTTCAATGTAAGCTCTCTAACCTCTAAAACAGATCAGAATGTGAGTTGAAAGTAATAAACTTCATGGGAAGAGGTATTTTCTTTCATTGACAGAGGGCTCACACTTGAGAAAGCCCTTATGAGGCTCCAGGTAACAGGAACAGAGGCAGAGCAGTGGAGACACCACAGCAGAGGCACTAGATTTCCGCCAAGGGGCACTCATCTCAGATTCACAGCCATCACGTGAGTCATGAACTTCCCTGCACACAAGATCCACATCTGATAAAACAAGGAAGCTCAGTGGGGTGAGATGGGTCCACAGGCAGTCAGGACGCTTTCAGTACTTGGCTGTGCCACAGGTGGAGGGATTAGGCAGACACTGGACCTCAGCTGTCAGGACCAAGGTTTAGGCTGTTAATCCAGAGCTAAACTTTTCAGGGGTGATCACAATCAAGTTGCATCCCACTGCACTCTTTGTTTGCTTTTTGCTTTAAAAAAAAATGCACTTTTATATTAATACAGCCCATGGAGAGGTCTCTGAGACATGCATAAAGAATATACAATGTACCACATCAGATTAAGAACCATTGAGACCAAATTCTTTCCTCATTTTAGGACCAGCAAGACAATAGCAAAGGCATTTCTATTGTGAATGAAGAATATCACCTGCCATATCAGTGAACAAAGGATGTTGCAACCATCAAGCCATCACATTGCAGCCTCCCCAATAGTGAGTGCTGAAGGACACAGGATAGAAACAGGATGCTCTCCATCAAGCCCTCAGCCATAGCAGCCCAACCCCCACCAACGCTGCACCCTGAGGGGACTCAGGATGAGAAAGCATGGGACACTGGCCTCAGACAGCCGGGAGCATGCCAAAGGAATGACTCTTGCAATTTCCTATACATAGAAGAGCCCTAAATTCACTAACTTCAGATGTCTAGTTTTCTTTAATGAACAATATTCTTTTGATGCTGAAGCTCCAATATTTTGGCCACCTGATGTGAACTTTCAACTCACTGGAAAAGACCCTGATGTTGGAAAGATTGAAGTCAGAAGAAGAGGGTGACAGAGGATGAGATGGTTGGATGGCATCACAGATTCAATGGATGTGAACTGAGCAAACTTTGGGAGATACTGAAGGATTGGGAAGCCTGGGATGTTGCAGGCCATGGGCTCACAAAGAGTTGGACATGATTTGGTGACTAAACAACCACCACCACAACAGCATTCTTTTGATGTTCCAACTACCTGGTCTTTGTTGAAAATCCCCTATTTACCTGGCTCCTCCCTTACCTCTTAGAGGGTGCCCCTCAGAGCTGTCTGAGATGCTATCTCCCGGGCTTAAGTCCTCAGTTTTGTCTGCCAGTAAAAACACAATTCTCCATAATTGAAAAAGACACGTGTACCCCAATGTTCATTACAGCTCTATTTGCAATAGACAGGACGTGGAAGTAATTTAGATGTCCATTGACAGTTAAATGGATAAAGAAGTTGTGGTACATATTTGCAGTGGGCTATAAAAAGGAATGCATTTGAGTCCATTCTAATCAACATGTACCTAGAGCCTATTATACAGTGAATTAACTTAGAAAGAGAAAGACAAATCGGGAATTTAGAAAGATAGTACTTGCAGGGCAGCAAAGGAGATTAGACATAAATAAAAGACTTTTGAACACAGTGGGAGAGGAGAGGGTGGGACAAAGTTGGAGAGTAACCTTGAAACATATACATTACCATATGTGAAACAGATAGCCAGTGAGATGTATGATGCAGGGAACCTAAAGATAGTGCTTTGTGACAGCTTAGAGGGATGGAATGCAGAGGGAGGTGAGAGGAAAGTTTGAAAGAGAGCAGACATATGCATACCTATGGCCAATTCATGTGATGTATGGTAGAAGCCATCACAATGTTGTATAGAAATTATCCACTAATTAAAAATAAATATTAAAAAATAAAATGCCAATTATATGAGGTGATGAAAGTGTTAACCAACCCTTCTGTGGTAATGATTTCACAAAATATGCTTGTATTACATCATCTCAATGTACACCTTAAACAATGTTATATGTCAAATATGTCTCAATAAGCCTGGGAAAAAGTAAAGAACAATAAATTGTGTGGCTCTTAACAACAAAACAAAAAATCATACTTCTCAACTTTTAGGTTGTGCATTTTTTTCAGTAGACACTAGTTTCTTAACACTAGTGGCTCTGTCATGGGAAAATGTGCCTCTTGGACACTCTATTGGTAGGTTTAAAAAAAAAACACTTTCTCTCTAAAAACAATTACAGAGTTCAAGGTCCCAGATGAGTATTGTAAAAACATGTTTAATCCATAAAAAACTGAGATGTCATACATCAGCACCAAAATTATTTGTTTCTATTTTTGTAGCTTATTTTTCAAGTACCTTATACTTGACATAAAACATTAAATGATAAATGTAAACAATAAACCATTACTATCAATTTTATATGAAAAATATGTGCATAAATTCAAATAAAATATAATTAATTGTTATTGCTTTCATTTAATGGACAAAATTTATATGCTATAATTACATTTTATTTCCATATTTATGCTTTTCTCATAAAAATGATTTTAAGAGACACACACAGCTACATAAAATACAGGAAAAGATACTAATTAGAAGACAAAATTTTTTACTTAAAAATGTCCTCTGACTTTGTGTAGGTTTTTCCCTCATCCTGGTTTATTCCTTCCACCTCTTAACTTCTATTCACCTTTCAGGTTGTAGTCAAGGTTTGGTAGCTCACCTTGTACTGGACATCACACACTTTTCTTTCTAAGTTTCTATTTTGACTTGGACGATAGTTGGTTTACAACGTTGTGTCAGTTTCAGGTATGCAGCAAAGTGATTCAGTTATACATATATCTATTGTCTTTCAAATTATTTTCCCATGTAGTTTACAATAGAATATTTAGCCATTCCCTGTGATACATGCAGTAGGTCCTTGTTGAATATCTATTTTAAATGCAGAGTAAGTATAAGCAAATCCCAAACTCCCAACTCATCCCTCCCCCCATCTTTCTCCTTAACCACACATATTTTCTAAGCTAGAAACCAACACTCTCTCTACTGCTTTCTCAGTGAAAACATGCAAAAATTACTAAATGATAAAATACAAAACATAATGGAAAGCTAGAATTCTAATAAGATATCCTTTCAGAATTTGGAAGGAATTTCCAGTAATTATGACTATAAACAGAATGGGAGTGAGCTAGAAATTGAGAAATATATTAGGATCTCCCTCATGGCTGCATTTTTTTGGGGGGGGGGATTGACTTACTTTAATAATGGTTAATTAATTAATTAATTAATTAGCCTCATCGTGCAGCATATACAGGACCTAATCTTAGTTCCCCAATCAGGATTCAAACTCAGGCCTCTTGCAGGGAATGAACATTCCTAATCAGTGGGCCGCCAGGGAAGTCCTTGGCTGTACAGTTATTAAGGTGTACAACAAAGGCCCCCTGCTTGGTAATTCAAACAGGAGAGTGTCAGCCTCTTCTCGCTCAGGATGGGGTCACTCCAAGGGAGACAGATAACCTTGTTGCTTCAGCCCTCTCTTTAGTCACCACTGCAAAAAGAGATACTCATAGTAAGAGCACATCTTTCTAATAAACACTGTCTTTTGGGGCAGAAACAGGAAAGACTCCACTAGCAGAGCAGGGCAGGAGTTTCAGTGCTGAAGATACCCATGACTTCAAAGTAACAAAAAGCCAGGTGGTGGGAGATGCTGACCATCCTGGCCTGGGATGAAGGAGCACTGTTCTGCATGAGCCAGAATCACGTGGGGGTGCAGCGTCTGCTGTAGTTTCTGTGTGGACCACCACTTTCTCTGTAAATCTCAGGGAAAACTTCAGCTGTCTTTCAAATGTCATTCAGAAAAGCTACTAGAACTAGTAAGTGGTCATCTAATGGGTCCCCAAGTTAAAGCCAATATATTATAATCAGTTTGAGTCCTTTATGTTAGCAGCAAACAATCTGGAAAAGAAATTCTAAAATACCACTTACAGTGACCTCTAAACCAGGAAAAAATTAGTAGTAAATAAACACAATATTTTTAAGACCTGCACACTGAGAACAGTAAGCATTGTGAAGGGAAATTAAAGGCCTAATAAAGAAAAATATGAATAAAGAGAGATGTACTTCATGAACTGAAAGACAATATTTTAAAGATATTTACTATTCAGATGTCTCTGTAGCTTCAGTGCAATTCAAATCATATTTCTACCTGAATGTTCTGCAGATCCTACCACTTACATAGAAATCCGAAGGACTGAGACTGGCTGATATGATTTAGAAAATAAAGAACAAATAGAGTAACCAATTGATAAAATTCAACATCCATTTATGACAAAAAACTCTCCAGAAAGTGGGCACAGAAGGAACATACCTCAACATAATAAAGGTCATATATGACAAACCCACAGCTAATAATATCATATTCAATGGTGAAAAGTCAGCAGTGATTTGAGCAGTAGGTTAAACTAAGACATTTTATGCCAAGGAGATATCTACCCTTTGCCTTCCAAGTAGACTATAGTTTGAGCAGTCACATTCAATGGTTCAACAAGTTTACAAATGTATTCAGTCTTCAAGTTTTCTCTAGGTTACATGGGGCACCCAACACGCACCAGTTAGAATCAGCAGGGATGCAAAGAGAGTTTATAAGCTCAGTCTATCTATGGTCCTCTCAGCCCCAAAATAACTTTTTAGCTACTTTCTCAGCCACACTGAAGTGAGTCTGTCCTTTCCAGCCAGAAAGAAGGCAGGTGTCTGTAGCCTGAACTGAGAGTGACAGTTGAGTTGGCAAGATGAAGACAGCATCCAGGCAAGAAGGTCACAAACTTTCCACTAGGAGTTTTCCTATATATTCATGTCTCAACTTCTTCTGACCTTTGGTCAATTTCTGAAATTTTTTAAATAGCTTTTTTCCAGTTTTATACTTGTTTTAAGGAATTTTCTCGCTTTCCCTGTACTTCCATTACCAGGATCTCAAAACATTTTTTAAATAAAATGTGAAAAAATATTCATGATCCCGAGATAGGTATAAAAAATCATTCAACAAGAAAAAAAGCAGTAATTATAAATGGAAAATGATAAACTGAACTATTTTAAATTGAAGGATTTTGTTCATTAATAGATATCACTAGGTGAATAAAAAGGAGAAAATATGTGCAACATATTCAACCAAGAACTTATTTAAATACAGTTCTGTCTAATATGATAGCAGCAGGAGAGGGGCCGTTGTAACACCACAGCCCCCCAGCATGTCCCTGAAGGAGGGTGAAGCATGTCCCTGAAGGAGGAAAAGCTCTGTGTGCAGTTCCCTAAGAATCACACCTGGCTGTTTAGTTTTGCCTTTAAAGGTGGAATGGCTAGAGATCCTGATCTACACTGATTCCCTGTCTTGACAGTAATTGCATTAGTCAGGGTTCCCCAGAGAAAAAGAACAGAGAGAGAGAGAGAGAGAGAGAGAGAGAGAGAGAGAGAGAGAGAGGAGAGAGAGGAGAGATATTAATTGATTTTAAAGAATTGGCTCATGTTATTATTCCCGGGTTGGGAAGATCCCTTGGAGGGGGAAATGGGAACCCATTCCATTACTCTTGTCAGGATAATCCCATGGACAGAGGAGTCTGATGAGCTACAGGCCAGGGAATCACAAAGAGTACGACATGACTTAGTGACTTAGTACACATATGCTATTAAGGAGGCAGACAGGTCCAAACTTTGAAGGGCAGATGTATGGCAAGAACTACCTTTGCAGTTCAATCTGAAAGGCTGTCTGCTGTCAGAATTCCTTCCTGTTTGGAAAGAGTCAGTCTTTGTTCTATTAAAGCCTTCACTTGATTGAGTGAGGCTCACCCACACCGTGGAGGATAAAACACTTTCTTCATCTCTGTTAAATGAGGAGAATGGTGAACAGGAGTAACAGATGTGCTCCTCACTGGAAGTCCAACAATTTACTTACAGTCCTCTAAAGACTTCTGGTCAAAACTTTAAATGCTTTCTAAATAGCACACTAATAATTTTTTTGAAAATTTTACACATTTATCTCCATTACACTTCCCAAGTGGCATACTTGGTATAGAATCCACCTGCCAAAGCAGGGGATGCAGGTTCGATCCCTGGGGTGGAAAGATTCTGTGGAGCAGGAAATGGCAACCCACTCCAGAATTCTTGCCTGTAAAGTCCCACGGGAAGAGGAGCCTGGCAGGCTACAGTACGTGGGGTCCCAAAGAGTCAGACACAACTTAGCAACTCAACAACAACAACAATGCAGATATAACTACTAAGTAAAATAATCAGACTCTTGCTTCTTTTCAACACATGGATTATTTCTAAACCTACTCTCAAGCAAGGTTGTTTTTATAAGCTGCTAAGTGAGAAAATTTTAGAAATGCCAGACTTTACATTGCATTTAAGTGCACAGGATATGAAACAGCTTGCAGCATATGACAACTGCAAGCATTCCTGCCCATAAAAAATGTTTTCTTTCCAGTTTATACAGATTAATTTTCTTTCTCAAACCTATTTTTCTGAACAAAATTATCTGGTATTCAATGTAGAAATACTCTGCATAAATAAGTATATTTTACAGCACAAGTTTATCTTCTGAGACAATTTTTAGACTATCCCCATATGTCCTACAAATAAATAATAGTCCCTTTGTGATAATCACTCTAAATCAGTAGCATATATATGTGTTATATATATTATATTTGTGTATAATACTATATATATTCTAGATGCCTTCTATACCTCCCTGTTATGGGCTGAACTGTCTCCCCAAATTTCATATGTTGAAATCCTAACCCTTAGGACCTCAGAATGTGATTGTATTGGATATATGAACTTTAAAGAAGTAATTATGATGAAGTAAGTAGGGTGAGCGCTTAATCCCCCAGTTATGACTGGGGTCATTGTAAGAAAAGGAGATCTGTACAGAGACACGGAGGGATGATTAAATGCAGAAGTAAAGAGAACATTTGTGCTATGCTCAGTCATTTAAACTCTTTTGTGATCCCACCCTTCTCTGTCCATGGGATTCTTCAGGCAAGAATACTAGAGTGGGTTGCCATTTTCTCCTCTAGGGGATCTTTCTGACCCAGGGATTGAACCCTCATCTCCTGCGTCTCCTACATTGGAAGGTGGATTCTTTACCACTGTTTCACCTGGGAAGTCCTAAAGAGAACATAGCCATCCATAAAAGGAGAGCAACCTCAAGAGAAACCAACCCTGCCCATACCTCCATCAAGGCCTTTTAGCCTCCAGCAAGAAAGAGATGTCTGCTGCCACTGAGTCTGTAATGTTTGTTACAGCAACTCCAGCAAACGAATCCCCATCCCCACACCCAACACAGTACAGATTCACATACACCTCAGAAGTTGGATATAACTAGCATCACACTTCTAAAACTCCTACATGATCTTCCTTAGGGTTACTATCATGGAAGCACTGACTCCCCTTCACAAACTCCCAGCAGGCTGTCTCCTGATGTCTGGTGTCTTTATAAAGTGAGTGAACGATGATAAAGTCATCACCATTACTCATTTGATAGAGTAGATTTTAAGATATGTTTTAGTCGTACTTGACCCTTGTAGGCTCAGGACAAATAGACATTTAGGTGATGGATCAGAGAATAATTTTTCCTGATAATTAGTGATAAGCAGTTTAAAACCCCAAAGAAAACCAACTCTGTGACTCAGGATAGGCTCTCATGTTAATACTCTACTCTCTGGTAAAAAATGATTGCTCATATTTGTTGGAGTACATAGATAATAGATGGATATATAGATTATAGTCAGTATCTTTGCCTTTGAAGACTTTATTAGAAGAGTAGAATACAGTTTTGGTTTACTAAAGACAAAGGGTATCTTCTGAGCTGTTAGAAAGTACATCTTCATTTACAGAAATGTTTTCTGAAAATGTTAATTGGAATACAATTTTCTACAATGGATGTATAAGATAGCATTCTGTGCCTAATATTTATCATATCTAATGTTTTTTAAATAAACAAATTAAAAAGGAGCCTAGACAAAATAACATCTAGTCACATCAAGTGTTTACTATGTTATTTTAACTCTGAATGTACCGACTCACAATTTTAAAATGACTATTAAATATTCAGCACATACATTTTCCCAATATAGTTTAGATTAGAGTTCCCATGCTTTCTATACAAATAAAACAGCTTCCTGGTTTTGTGTAACATACCAGCTCATGATTATAAAATGCTGTAAGTACTTGCTGAACCAAAGTTAAAAAGTTATCAAATGTATTGATACTTTAGAATACTATGCAAACCATCACTTATGCTGGGATCCAATGAAGTATGGAGTAAGAGGAAATTAAAATTAGATACAGTTCATAACATATCTAAAGCTTGTTTAATTGTACAAACAGTCTATGAACCACCCTCCCTTGCCCCCCACAAATAGGTTTCCATAACTTCCTATTAAACTCTCATGTAATGTGTATATTCAACATCTGTCAAAATTTATCCTCCCTGTCAGATGACATCTAGCATTTACCATTCTGTTGAATTCTTTTAAATGTTTATTTCCTTCTCCTAAGATGTAATGTTCCAATTTCCCCAGTGCAAATACTTTAGGCTGTCCAAGCTGGATTTACAATTGTCCCCTTCCATATCCACCTCCATTTTCACAGTTTCAGTCATCATTTGCCTGGTATGCCTTCGATGGTTCTAATCTTATCTCCTGTCAAATTTCTGTTCATAATGTTCAACTGATGCCATAAGACTTTTAAGACCAAGTTTTTTCTTACAGGTAAAATGTAATCTAACACTAAACTAATACACTGGTAATATCAGAAATGATTTGGGGCTCAAATTGTTGATGGTATTTAAAGGTTGCTGCTGAACGATAAGTCGCCGGGATTCTTGGCCTCCGGAGGAGACAAATTCAATCCGGGGTCAGAGACAAGGCTGGATCGCTCAGAGCTTTTGTGTAATAAAGTTTTACTAAAGTATAAAGGGGATAGAGAAAGCTTCTGACATAGGCATCAGAAGGGGGCGGAAAGAGTACGCCCCTCCTAGTCTTTAGCTGTAAGTTATACAGTCACTCACAGTCTGTTAATGAAAAGAAAGGAATGTCTTAGAATTTAGAATGGCACCAGATAATTCATCCCTGGCCGTAAAACGATTGACTTGAATCTTGTAGAAGGGAAGATTACCAACAAATAGTTTCATTTACATAGATTAGGGAACAATATCTGAGTAAGTAGGTTAGGCCGCTTGGCGGAACCTTGTTTGGAGGAACCCCAACAGTCTGGGATACATTAGCATAGCTTAAGACAACATTTCCATAAGAAAAAGAAATGTATTGGTTAACTCAAGGTTTGAGAGTAGTTAGCTTCTGGAGAAACCAGGTGTCATGGCAACACAGCATTTTAAGAGAAACCTCCTTTTAAATTTGTATAGAGAAGAAAAAAATATATCGCTGGTTTGTTTCCTCCTGCTGCTTAAGAGAGATAAAAATGTCTGGCACTTGCAGTCTATTTCCTCAGTTTGGAGACCCCTGGCCTTCCTGCCTGTTACCCTGACAGTATTAAGAGACTAAAAATGGCATATAGTCTCCAATACTGACTGAAAAGTGTACAAATACACTCGTGATCTCTGGTGGGGAAGATCCCCTGGAGAAGGAAATGGCCACCCACTCCAGTATTCTTGTCTGGGAAATCTCATGGACAGACTACAAGTCAGTGGAGTTGCATATGGTCAGATATGACTGAGCAACTAACTCTGCACTATTACTACTAACCTGACAAATGCCAACTGCCATAACCGTTTGTATAAATATTTGAGAATCTCACTAGCCTGATTAGACAATCCCTGGCACCTGCCCTGGGGAGCCATGTGCCCGTCCCAAGGAGTCATGAAGCTCTGGAGAGCCACGTGCCTGCCCTGAGGAGCCATGTGCCTGCCCTGAGGAGTCATGAGCCTGCCCTGAGGAGCCACGTGGCCCTGGGGAGTCATGTGCCTGCCCTGGGGAGTCATGCGGCTCTGGGGAGCCACGTGCCTGCCCTGGGGAGTCATGTGCCCGCCCTGGGGAATCACGTGTGTCCACCCTGAGCAGCCATGCAGCCCTGGGTAGTCAGTCACGTGCCCGCCATGAGGCGCCACAAGCGTCCTTAGGGATCCCTACGCCCTATCTGAGGAGATGTGTGCCCTCCTGAGGAGCCACTTGGCCGCTAGTGAGACCCCTACAGAGGGAGTGAGGCCCACGAGGGCCACCAGCAGAGGGAGAGGGGCTTCCAGGAGCCGGCGGCTCAGGTGAGTCCCGTGACCCCAAACTGCCCCTTGACCTTGTCTGCCTCCATCCTTTCCGCCTCAGACGCCTCTACTTGGGGAGGACTGAGGAGACACTAGGCTTCAGCCTCCCATTGCAGAGTCTAGCTGGTGCCGAGCAATGTACCCCAAGCGTAAGCCCTGTCTGTACCCACTACCACAGCCCTGCCTGAGCCAGCCATGCCCATGGGACTGGGGCAGAGGGAGGGAAGAGTGTGATCCTTCCAGCTGCCCCAGAGGGCGGTGCGTGGTCTCAGCGGGGCAGTGGCCCACCCGCCCCCCTGTTTTCGGTGGCATGCTCTTCAGGAGTCGGGTGAGGGCACGTTGCCTCCACCTGGAGAAGGGCCACCCCTGCCTCAGCGCCATTCGAGGTCTTGGCCACCAACCTCCGGGCTGCCCAGCCACCCCCCAGGTCTCGGCCCAGGGATGACCCTCTGCACAGCCAGCTCCTTCCCTGCACCCCAGCTCTGCACTCTGCAGACACCCCCTGGGTGGGAGTCCCCTTTAGAAACAAATGGGGACAATCATACCAACATCAAGCCGGATTCTGGAAAAACTGAGTGAAACTCAGTCCCTAGCAAACTAATTTAACTATGTTACAATTACTGTAATATTCCTTGGAGAGGAGCAGAGTTAAGTAAGTTTGGAAAGCAATGTTTTGATTTACTATTGTGACACTCAAAAAAAAAAAAAAAGTAGTTGGTAAATTTGTTTATAATTTATATGGTTACCAATTCCGAAAAGCCTTCAAATACATTCTAAAGTAAATACATTGTCAATAATGGAAGCCAGGTTTCTCATGACCAGAGAAAGAAGTTGCAAGTAAGTAAGAGAGGAAATATTGATAAAAACTGAATAAGAGTGCTGAATAAGAGAGATACTACTATGAACTCCTGTTTATTTTAAAAGATGTAGAAATATAAATATGTGTGTGTTGGGGGGGGGGAGGATTAGTTAGCACAAATATCTACATTGTAATGAATGTAGATATATGTGTTTCCTCTCTCTGTCCTCTGAGAACTGTATACCCTAGTTGAAATGAGCGTAAGTACCACTCAAATTTAGTTTTTAAATACCATTGTCCAGTAAAAGGAACCATGGTTCTTTGAAGAAATGGTTGGTTCTAGGCAGCAGAAATACAAGGTTAAGTCTGAGGTGCAAAAATAAGGAATTGCTAAAAAAATAAGGGGTTCAGTTCAGTCACTCAGTTGTGTCCAACTCTTTGCGAATCCATGCACTGCAGCATGCCAGGCTTCCCTGTCCATCACCAGTTCTCAGGACATACTCAATCTCATGTCCATCATGACAGTGAGGACATCCAACCATCTCATCCTCTGCCGTCCCCTTCTCCTTCCACCTTCAATCTTTCCCAACATCAGGATATTTTGCAATGAGTTGGTTCTTCATATCAGATGGCCAGAGTATTGGAGTTTCAGCTTCAGCATCGGTCCTTCCTATTAATATTCAGGACTGATTTCCTTTATGATATTCAGGTCAGATCTTGCAGTCCAAGGGACTCTCAAGAGTCTTCTCCAACACCACAGTTCAAAAGCATCAGTTCTTCAGAACTCATCTTTCTTTATAGTCCAACTCTCACATCCATATATGACTCCTGGAAAAACCATTGCTTTGACTAGACAGACCTTTTTTGGCAAAGTAATGTCTCTGCTTTTTAGTATGCTATCTAGGTTGGTCATAGCTGCAGTCACCATCTTCAGTGATTTTGGAGCCCCTAAAAATAAAATCTCTCAAAAAAATAAGGGAAATTCTCTCTAAAAGATCTAAATAACCAAATCAAGAAAAATATGAGCAACAAAATAAATAAGGTTGTATTGAATTATAACCAAAAGAATGATTTTCAAAAATAAGTAAGTCCCTCCTGATAGTAAAATGACAAAATGAATAAATAGATACAAAGAGATAATTCTATCTTACCATAGAATTCCAATTAATAAATGTAAAAATAATGAGAAAAATAGCCACCATTTGAGCACTAGAGTAATAATTGCAATAAGCAAGATCTACAGATGGTTGCTAAAATTAGTCAGTAGACTTTAAGTAGAAATGGAATATTTGCATAGCCTCAAATAATCTTCTCCCAAATATGTATTAATTACTGTGGCATATTTAACATATGTCTGCAAATACTTTGATATTTCTTCCACCAGGATGTGAAACTGAGCTCCCTTTTTCTTGAATGTAGCCTGAACTTAATGACTCACATCTGGAAAGCAAAACAGGCAAGGGAAAAATAATGCTCTTAGGACATTCTCTCTTCAGTGTCATAACTCCACTCTATTTATGAGAAGATATCAGATAAGCCTAAATAGTGGGATATTCTGCAAAATACCTTCAAATATGTCAAGGCCATGAAAGCCAAGGAGCCAGCAGGAAATGTGATAGATCAGAGGAAAATAAGGAGAGGATGGCTAAATGCAGTGTGATATCAGGAGTGGGATTCTGACTCAAAGACAGACATGAGTGAGAAAACAAGTAGCGTTAGAGGTAATCTGTGATTAGCATTGTGCCAATGCTATCTGCTTGCTTTTCATAACTGTGCCAAGGTCACATCAAAACTAAGAAAAGGAAATAATAATATTAGGGGACTGAGTGAAGTTTCAGTGGGAATTTTTTTGCAGTATTTCTCCATTTCTCCCATAAATACTATAGTTTCAAAATGTGAAGTTTTTAAAAATTCAATTATGACCTACTCAGAGAATGGAGTATTATTCAGAAATAAAAAGAAGTAAGCTACTAAGCTACGAAAAGGAATGGAGGAAACTTAAATACACATGACTAAGTAAAAGATGCCAATCTGAAGGCTACATACTATATGATTCCAATTATGTGACATTCTGAAAAAACACAAACTATGGCTGTGTGGAAAGAATCAGAACTTACCAAGGATTTGAGGGGTGATGGATGAATAGGGGTAAGCACAGGATTTTTTGAGCAATGTGTGTGACACTATAATTATGGATCCAAGTCATTATCCATTTGTCCAAACCAATATAATATACATCACCAAGAGTGAACCCTAAGGAAAATGGTGATTATGATATGTCCATATAGGTTCACCAGCTATAATAATGTATCACTCTGGTGGGGGATGTTGATAATACCTCAAATGTTATACATTTGTGGAGCAGAGTGTATATGGGAAATTTCTCTACCTTCCTGTGAATTTTTCTGTGAACCTAAAACTGCTCTAAAAATAAACTCTTTAAAAACATTCTTAAAAATAACAAAAATAAAAGTTTAGCAAATGTAATGAACATTTTAAGTACTATAAATATGGATTGTTCTTAGAAACATTTAAGCAAATGTTGTAGGAGCTTTTCTTAAATGTAAATATAGGAACAGACAGACCATAAAGTTCTACTTGCATCCCACTGTGGCTAGATCTTATTTACGACAGAATAGAAAAAGATGATTATCACAAAATTAATAGTAAACATTTAAAAATCTTGTTCCTAGGTAAACAGTACAAATAAAGTGCCTACATGATATCCAGTTATACAAAGAGTTCCATTTTCATTAATACATCATTGCCCTTTCGAAGCAAAGCATCAGTGAACAACATATATTCCTTCAGAAGAGAAAATACAAATTCAAAGACATTATAGTTGAGAAGCAGAAATAAAGATGGTATTCATAGAAAACCCAGTGACATATAGAAAAGGAAATGTTAAATATGTATACTAACTTCTATTTATGGATAACCTATGTATGTATAAGTTACTGTGTATTAAATTACTATCAATAATATTCTCATGTCTTCTAAACATCTTTGAAAAATTGCATGGAAACAGGTTTCTCACAGTTACTATAGTGCTTATTAAAGCAATTTCTATCTAGGTTGTTAAAAAATTCCTTTCAGATATATGTGGGGGAAAAAGGAATTTTCTTTTTTTAATCACAAAGACATTACAGTCACTAGAGAAAATAATTGAAGTGGTCTGGCCATCCACATGGATAACTCATCAATTCAGTCCATTGTTTTGGAATAATCTTTACTGAATGGAAGCTGGTACTCTCTTAGTCTATGTACAGCCTATGTGTGTGTGCATGCTAGGTCACATCGGTCGTGTAGACCATGCCAGGCTATGGACTGTAGCCCGCCAGGCTCCTCTGTCCACAGGACTTCTCGGGCAAGATTTCCCAGGGATTGAACCTGTATCTCTTATATCTGAAGGCAAGCTACATGGCTCAAAATAGCCTGGAGTTAAAACTCCCCTCCGTGTCTTTCCCACCATTCTATACAGAATAAAGAACTTTCTCCCCCGAAGAAAGGCATGAACATTATGATTGATTACCTTCAGCTGCCAGCTGGTCCCAGTCTCCGGCCGGTCCCAGGAATTCCTTGCCCCAGTTGTCAGAGGTTAACTAATCAAAATAATCTTGAGGAAAAATAGACCCCCCTCAAAACAATGTATCTCCACATATATATGTTTTCTATATATACCTACTCTTTTCTTTACTTAGTGCAGCAGCTCACTGGTCTGACTGCTGCCCCTTCTCACCTCTTTAAAGGTGATCTGTTCTGTGGTGCCTGTCTCCTTTCTCTAAACCGTACTTTCTCTAGTTCCCTTACCTTACAATATCTACCTGCATTGGCAGGTGGGTTCTTTTCCATTAGCACCACCTGGGAAGTCCATATACAGCCTACAACTTAAGCTATATTCACAAGCAAAGAGCATGTTAATTGCTCTAGAGTGAACATAGATTTAATGCATTATGATATCAGTTTTGTGTGCATTAATTGCTCAACTGTATATTAGAATCAGTCATAAACAATAGACTATTATGTATTCAACAGTGCACATAGGAAAAATGATTGATTCACAGACTGACTTTTTCTAAGTTACTCATGCAAGGGCTTCCCTGATGGCTCAGTTGGTAAAGAATCTGCCTGCAGTGCAGGAGCTCTATGAGATGTAGGTTCCATCCCTGTGTTGGGAAGATCCCCTAGAGAAGGGCATGGCAACCCACTACAGTCTTCTATCCTGGAGAATCCCATGGACAGAGAAGCCTGGAAGGCCACAGTACATAGGGTTGCGAAGAGTCGGACATGACAGAAGCGACTTAGCGTGAACAAAGGAGAGGAACTCTATGTGGAATACTTAAAATATCTGTGTCAATATACTCAAAAGAAAATGGCACTTTCACTCATAGATATATAATCTGACCTATACCAGTTGGAGCAAACTTTTTCATCTAACCGCTCACAGGAATTCTTACAGAATGACCATTCAATTGTGTAGAGTTAGGGATTGTGTCCTTCCAAAAATTAAACCCACTCATTTTTTTGTGCAATAAATAACCATATGATCATTCTAAAGTGCTTCTATGGGAATGCCTAGAAGAAGTTAAAGTGAATGGGCATTTAAAACCAAAATGATAAGGATCACAGTGTAGAGTTACAAAGTATATAAAGAGACAATTCACAAAAAGACTTAGTAAGATATAAATGTATTAAAGTTATTCAGTTTTATTTGAATATTTTGTACTTGAATATACAAGTAGGAATTGGAGAAGGAAATGGCAACCCACTCCAGTGTTCTTGCCTGGAAAATTCTCAGGGACAGGGGAGCCTGGTGGGCTTGCCGTCTATGGGGTCACACAGAGTTGGACATGACTTAAGCGACTTAGCAGCAGCAGCAGCATCATACAAGTAGGAAGTTATAGGAAGTATATATATGATATATTTATATTATATATATACAAGTAGGATGTATATATACAAGTAGGAAGTTATAGGAAGTGTAACCTACAGGCCTGCAGGGGAACAATAGTCAATGTTGTTTCTCAAAATGAAATGGTTTCTCTTGTAAGTCTTTGATCACCAATAGAAATTATGGGGGTACATTGTTAAATGTGAACATTCAAAACAGTTGGGACATTATAAAAGGAATTGTACAACATACCTGTTTGATATGTTTGAAATATGTATTAATAACAAAGAAAACTGCTGAAACAGAATTTCTGATGAGAACTGGATGGGGTATCAGAACATAGAAAGTTAAAATTAAGAATTTCAAGTTAAGGAAATATAACAACTCAAATTTAATTCCATGCTCTATCTCTTACAAGATCAGGGAGCTTAGAAAAATCCCTTAACCTCAACACTTCAGTTTTTCTGTTTGTTGAAAATGATAATAAACATACTTACTTAACAGGGTTAATATGCAAATTAGGTTACCTTTGCTTTCATTCAGTAATACCGGCATATACCATTACAATCATGATATTGAAGGTCAATTTTAAGCTCAAAGAGTCAGTGATTTAATGAAGGATAATGTAGGAAATCACTTTATTTCAAGTAACTTCTGGCTCAAAATTAGTCTCCAAATGATTAATGTCTGATTTTCTATAATATAAACACACAAACAGAAATACAATGGATGGGTGTTCATTGGATTTATGTTTTTCATAGTGATTAATTATCAATGAAATAGCACATCCTAATCTCAGTGCATCAGTTATGGAATTTTTTTAGTTTGTCATGAGATCCTAAATCTTATATCTGAGGGAAATAGTTCTCTTTGTTTAAATGAGCAATCTAAAAATTATATGAATAATAACGGCTCAGTGTGTATCTTTGAACAGATAAATGGACTCCCAAGGAACTCCGAAGACTCGATCAGTTTCTAGGAAGAGGAGAATGAATTTAAGTTTCAAAACTGCAGATCTTCTTCTTTATCCAGTTCTTTCTCTCCTTTGTACTCTTCTCTTCCTCTCCTGAGAAATTCAGGCGTGAGACTCTTAGGTGGGGCAAAGCAGGAAGGTGGGGGCACAGTGGGCTGGAGTCTGAGGCAGAGCCCAGGTGAGCTAGGCAAGTTTCCCCAAGGACAGATGTGGAGTTGAAAGAAAAGCACACAGGGAAGGGTGCACTCAGGGAGGAAGAATCTGAGCTGGGAAGGGAGTGCACATATGTCGAGGTTGGTATGTGGCACTTGGAGTCACATTTAGGATCAGAGCCGGAAGAAAGTCAGCAGCGCCCGCATGCAGAAGGGTGACACAGTAAGTAAGGTTGAGAGCTGTGAGGAGGAGGTTCTCCTAGGAGGCAGATGGCCCAGTTACCATGGAGACAGCAGCTTTGAAAGTCGGGCCCCAGAATCAGGTCACTGTGGGAGGGGCAGGCATGTACGGGGGCATTCTTGCCCAGGGTGGCAGGGCCCAGGCAGAGGGACAAGGACATTCTGGTGTGGAGAGCCAAACCCAAGGGCAGTGAGGAGATTGTATTTGGGAGGAGAAACTCAGAAAGAGGAAAAACTGGAATGAACCTTGTGATTTGGATCTTAATGGGATATTTCATTGTAAACTCATGGCTTTTGATGTATAGAGATAGATGTAGAAATAAATATGGGTATTAACATGGGTGTATAGGTGTTTATATGTGTGTGTGTGTGTGGATACATACATGTGCACCCTCTGATACCCACTGAGATGGCTTGGTCTTGGAATAAAAATCAGCCTATCTAGTGGGCATAAGTTGGATTCTGCTTAACATCATCTCCCAAAGCAAAAGTGAGACAGAGCTTTTTGGAGAAATTGGTGATTCATGGACTAGGGCAAAGAAAACACAAAATAACTTGGAATATCTTCTGCTAGAAAGAAATGCATTGCTTAATGAAAAAAAGAAAGAGAAATATGGCAAAGAATATAAAATAATAGGATCCCCTGCCAAAATCTGAAATGATTTGAGGATCAAAATACATAATGATAGTAAGTAAAAGTAGTCCACTAAATAAAAGAGGAAATCACAATCCTAGACACAGCTAAATAAATTGAGATTTTAATGCAGTATGGGGAATTATGCAATTACAATGTAGCTCCCAGAAAGATGCTTCTTAATTGTGATGGAAGACATAACTTTATAGTGGAGACAGACAAGTTGTACCTTATTTAGTAAAGTGAGCATGTGGATTTAATCAGTAAGTTGAAATGTAGTGCCAACCTGTACATATAGTGAGGCCACAAACACACTTGGATTGAAATTCCTCTGATATTTCTGCCTAAAATACATAGCTTGAATCCAGTCATGGTAGAACATCAGATACATGTGACTTGAGGGACATCACAAGATAAATTCCCTGTAATATTTAAAAAGAAGCCCAAGAATACTGGAGTGGGTGGCCTATCCGTTCTCCAGGGGATCTTCCAGACCCAGGAATTGAACCAAGGTCTCCTTCATTGTAGGTGGATTCTGTACCAACTGAGCTATCAGGGAAGCCCACAAGATAAATTCCCTGTAATATGTATTTTTTTAATCAAGATCAGAAAAACCTGAAGAACTCAACTAAACTGAATAAAACTGAAGAGATAAGACAACAGTGCTCTTCATGATCCACAGCTGGACCCTTTTGAACTAAAAGTTATTCCTGACACATAAATTCATCTGAGGATCAGATAGTATTTATGTTAATTAACTGAATTTTAGTTATTTAGGAAAACCGCCCTGTATGTCAAAAATACATATGGAAATAAAGAAGGGCGATGAGACATCAGGTCAGCAAATTACTCTCACATGGTTCAAAAGAGACTTATTTTACTGTACTTGAAATTTTTTTGTAAGCTTGAAATTGTTAAGAAGAAAAACTAAAGGTGGAGAGAAAAAGCAGTTTACTTTCTAGGTATAGCTCTTAAAACTGAGTTTGAGGTAATTCAAGTGGAAACATGAACACAAAAGTACAATTTCATTTACAGAAATATTTTCTGTCTCCTCTTCTGATAAGATCAGGCGAGCAACCATACATATTGTCCAGTAGCTGACAAATTGATAGTGATTTTTCTTTGCTCTGATTTTCTTAAACTGACTTCATATTCAAGTCTTTTTTAAAATTTAAACTACATCATTTATAACTGAGATATTTTTGTAAAAATAACTTGCGTGCATGTCTTTCCATGTTCAGTTTCACAAAGATACCACTATGTAAGGATCACTACTTAAGTACAAGGATACAAATACATATAATGAGTGCCCTTATGCACATGTGTTATCTCACACATCCATTAATATACACAAATGTATGTATACTATACCAATGTACACAAATGGTTTACATATATGTATACTTGGGCATGCATGTGTATGCATGCACACATACATGTTTTCCAAAAAAGTTTGGATTGCATATATTTTTCTGAAATTTATTTTTACTTACCAGGTCTCAATGTATATAATCCCATATTATTTGTTGTAACATATGTATCAAATATGACTGAAATCATATTGAGATTTTATTTCAAATTTTAGTGCAACAGATATGCTGCAATCAACATCTTAGCATATTTACAAATGTGTATGTATGTGTGTGGTTGTGTATGTGTGTGTGTGTGTGTGTGTGTGTGTGTGTATAGTGGTGGTTTAGTCGCTAAGTCACATCACACTCTTATGACCCATGGACTATAGCCCCCCAGGCTCCTCTGTCTATGGGATTTCCCAGGGAAGAGTACCGGAGTGGGTTGTCATCTCCTTCTCCAGGGGGTCTTCCCAACCCAAGGATCAAACCTGGTTCTCCGGCATTGCAGATTCTTTACCACCTGAGCCACAAGGAAAGCCCTCATATATATATATTTATATGATTTGAAAATTATAAACTTGCATGGATACATCTTGTAGAATAAATTCTAAGATATTATATTTCTGGGGCAGGAATTTATGTGTGCGATGTGTGATGTGTGTGTGTGTGTGTGTGTATACATACACTTATTGCCAAACTGGTATTCAAGAAGTTGTATTCATGAATATTCACACCAGCAGCACAAGGAACACAATTTTTTTCACATCTTCACCAGTACTGGCTGTTACCAGTATTTTAAATACTTACCAAATTAATAGTTGAAGAACATTGCTCAGTATAGTAGTTTTCATTTTTTAATTGTAATAAGGCTGGAACTCTGAACTTTCTATGTTGCTGTTTAGTTGCTAAAACGTGTCTTCCTTTTTGAGACCCCATGAACTGCAGCATGCCAGGCTTCCCTGTCCTTCACTATCTCCCAGAATTTGCTCAGGTCCATTGAGTCAGTGATGCCATCCAACCATCTCATCCTCCATTCTACCCCCTTTTCCTCTTGCCCTCAATCTTTTCCAGCATCAGGGTCTTTTCCAATGAGTCTGCTCTTTACAGCAGATGGCCAAAGTATTGGAGCTTCAGCATCAGTCTTTCTAAAAAATATTCAGGGTTCATTTCTATTACGATTGACTACTTTGATCTCCTTGCAGCCCAAGGGATTCTTAAAAAGTCTTCTCTAGCACCACAGTTCGAAAACATCAACTCTTCTGCCCTCAGCCTGCTTTATGGTTCAACTCTTACATCTGTACATGACTAATGGAAAAATCATAGCTTTGACTATACTGACCTTTGTCGGCAAAGTAATGTCTCTGCTTTTTAATATGCTGTCTAGGTTGGTCATAGCCTTTCTTCCAAGGAGAAAGCGTCTTTTAATTTCATGGCTGCAGTCACTATCCATGGTGATTTTGCAGGCTAAGAAAATGAAATCTGTCACTGTTTCCTCTTTTCACCATCTATTTGCCATGAAGTGATGGGACCAGATGCTGTGATCTTCCATTTTTGAATGTTGAGTTTTAAGCCAGTGTTTTCACCTTCAATAAGAGGATGTTTAGTTCCTCTTCATTTCTGACTTTAAATTGGTGTCATCTCCATATCTGAGGTTGTTGATATTTCTCCTGGCAATCTTGATTCCAGCTTGTGAATCATCCAGCCTGGCATTTCACATGATGCACTCTGCATTTAAGTTAAATAAGCAAGGTGATAATACACAGCCTTGACATACTCTTTTCCCAAATTGGAACCATTCTGTTGTTCCATGTCTGGTTCTAACTGTTGCTTCTTGACTAGTATACAGATTTCTCACAAGGCAGGTCAGGTGGTCTGGTATTCCCATCTCTAAGAATTTTCCACAGTTTGGTGTTATCTACACAGTCAACGGCTTTGGCACAATCTATAAAGCAGAACTAAATGTTTTTCTGGAATTCTCTTGCTTTTTCTATGGTCTAACGGATGTTGGCAATTTGCTCTCTGGTTCCTCTGCCTTTTCTAAGACCAACTTGAACATCTGGAAGTTCACGGTTCATGTACTGTTGAAGTCTGGCTTGGAGAATTTTGAGTAATACTTTGCTAGCGAGTGAGTGAGTACAGTTGTGCAGTAGTTTGAACATTCTTTGACATTGCCTTTTTTTGGGATTGGAATGAAAACTGACCTTTTCTCAGTCCTATGGCCACTGCTGAGTTTTCCAAATTTGCTGGCATAGTGAGTGTATCACATTCACAACATCATCTTTTAGGATTTGAAATAGCTTAATTTGAATTCCATCACTTCCACTAGCTTTGTTTGTAGTGACACTTCCTAAGGCCCACTTGACTGCACTTCAGGATATCTGGCTCTAGGATAATGATCACACCATTGTGGTTATCTGGGTCATGAAGATCTTTTTTGTATAGTTCTTCTGGGTATTCTTGCCACCTCTTCTTAATATCTTTTGCTTCTGTTAGGCCCATATGAATTCTGTCCTTTATTGTGCCCATATTTCCATGAAATGTAAAGTCACTGGTCTGAACACTTCATGACAAATAGATTGGGAAACAATGGAAACGGAGACAGATTTTATTTTCTTGAGCTTTATTTTCTTTCAAAACCACCGCAAATGGGGACTACAGCTATAAAATTAAAAGATGCTTGCTCCTTGAAAAAGAAAAGCTTTGACCATAGAAAAGCTATGACCAACCTTAACAGTATATTAAATAGCAGAGACATTACTTCATCAATAAAGGTCTGTCTAGTCAAAGCTATGGTTTTTCCAGTAGTCATGTATGGATCTGAGAGCTGGACTGTAAAGACACCTGAGCACCCAAGAATTGATGCTTTTGAACTGTGGTGTTGGAGAAGACCCTTGAGTGTCCCTTGGACTGAAAGTTCATCAAACCAGTCAATCCAAAAAGAAAGCAGTCTTTAATATTCATTGGAAGGACTGAAGTTGAAGCTCCAATACTTTGGCGACCTGATGCAAAAAACTGCCTCATTGGAAAAGACCCTGATGCTGGGAAAGATTGAAGGCAGGGAGAAGGGGATAACAGAGGTTTAGATGGTTGGATAGCATCATGGACTCATTGGACATGAGTTTGAGCAAGCTCCAAGAATTGGAGATGGACAGGGAAGTCTGGCATGCTGCAGTCCATGGGGTCTCAAAGAGTCAGACACAACTGAGTGACTCAACTGAACTGATCAGATTGGATGCCATGATCTTAGTTTTCTGAATGTTGAGTTTTAAGCCAGCTTATTCACTTTGCTCTTTCACTTTCATCAAGAGGTTCTTTAGTTCTTCTTTGCTTTCTGCCGTAAGTGGGGTGTCATCTGTACATCTGAGGTTATTGATATCTCTCCTGGCAATCTTGATTCCAGGTTGTGCTTCATCCAGCCCAGCATTTCTCATGAAGTTCTCTGCATGTAAGTTAGATAAGCAGGGTGACAATATACAGCCTTGACCTACTCCTCTATCAATTTGGAACCAGTCTGTTTTTCCATGACCAGATCTAACGGTTGCTTCTTGATTTCATACACATTTCTCAGGAGGCAGATAAGGTGGTCTAGTATTCCCATCTCTTGAAGAATTTTCCACAGCTTCTCATGATCCATACTGTCAAAGGCTTTAGCATAGTCAATGAAGCAGAAGTAGATGCTTTTCTGGAATTCCCTTGCTTTTTCTTTGATCCAACAGATGTTAAAATTTTGATTACTGTATGAACAGGCAAAAGGACAATATATAATCATAATTTAATCATGTGACTACTTAAAACATTAAATTACATTGCATCCTATGAATAGTATATTGTTTAAATCCAGTCTTATTAATATTTCTGTCTAAATGGGAAATTGTGCAGTGAGAATTTTTATCCATACTGTCCCTGCCCTGAATCCTCCAAGCACTCACTACTTAGTATTGACCCATTGCTTATTTGCTATTTTTATAAATGGAAAAATTTAATACTAAAATGATGATAGCAATAAAATATAAAAAATACATTTAACTTGAACGCATGAAACAGTTAAGAAGTAGCAAAAAATAGTTCTGTCAATTGACATTTAGATGGCCTCCATGTCTTTGCTATTGTGAACAGTGCTGATATGAACACAGGGGTGCATGTATCATTTTGGATTATTGTATGGATATATGTTCAGAAATGGGATTGCTGGATCATATGGAAGTTCTGTTTTTAGGTTTCTGAGGAACCTCCATAGTATCCTCTACAGTGGCTTTATCAACTTACATTGCCACCAACAGTCTAGGAGGGTTCCCTTTTCATCACATCCTCTCCAGCATTTGTTATTTGCAGCATTCCTAATGATGGCTATCTTGACTGGTGTAAGGTGGTACCTCACTGTAATCCTGCATTTCTCTAATAATTAGTTTTCTACTTTCTATGCAAATGCCTCTTCTAATTACACAGTCGTGGAGAGTCTTACTTAGACAAGCTCCCTTACAGATCTTCCAAATCTGACCTCCAACCTGGGCTCGGCTGAACCATTGAACATGGGTAAAAAGTCAATATATTACCGGGTCTTTGCTGTCTCCAGTACCTACCACCTAACTGGGGTCTTTTCATTGATGGTATTCCCTGTTTTCATCCTTATTCTTAGAGTTCACAACCTGGTGACTCGATAGTTGTCAGTCCCACTAAATAGTCTTGAGCTCAAAATTACAAAATATAAGTTTATATCCCTGGTTTAAATTTTTTCTACATTTGTCAAAAGCGATACTGCTTCAGGGGAAAGACATAAAGTTCACACCATTTTGGGGAGCAAGAACGAGTCTAAACTGCTCAGTGGCATGTCATTGTCTAGGTTACACAGCTTTTGTGTTTGCTTCGTTAGCATTGGAAAGTTAACTAATTCATAATGCCTTATGAATCATGAATATCAGATACTCATAATCATGTTCATAATCATGAACATCAGATTATGTTCTAATTAAAAGAGACTTGCAACAAAAGCTTTTTCTTTTTTAGTTTTTTTAAAAAAACATGCAATCAGAAGTAGATCCAAGGTGGATTAGTTTATAGAGTTATATTGCATGTTATATAATAACATAGTGCATATCCAGTTTGCATTTTACTGGAGGTAAACATATACCCATCTTAGCCAAATCTTCATCGGCATTTTAAAAAATCACTAATTTCCATGCATCTTTTTGTTAACAGGTTGTCCTAGGTTACTTAAGTTTCTTTTTCAGTGTTATTGAGTCATTGATATGTTGGTAGCTAGGTTTGCTATCATTATGCAATTGCTCTAAAGGGAGTAATTAGATCTTTTATTATTTTTTCCAGCTTTGTTAATATGTAATTGATAAGAAGTATGATTTTTAATAGATTTTATATTTTGAGTGCTGCATTGTGTTGGATTTTATGAAATGCTTTTGAATTGAGGTTGGAATGCTATCATGGAGTGTGAGGATCAGATTTTACCCTTAGAGGCCTATGTTTATAGTCTTTTTCTATGGCAGATCCTGAGTAGTTAGAAGGGGACCACTTTGGTCTCTCTAGGAAGGTATATCCAGGATGAGAACTCTCCTCAGTCCCTGTGTGAAACAGGCCTCCCATTTTGCTATTGAGGAGGTAACTTCCAACCCGTGTGCATCGTACAGCCCACTGCTTCTAAGTGGTCCACCCTGTCATGTCACACGTTACCCTCGGTATCTGGAGACATCCACTGCCCCATCAGTCCTCACCTGGGAATTATGACAGGGCCAGCCTCTCCACACTATTTCTGTCTCTGCACCTCAGCAAGTCACCAGTCTGTTGTGATTTCCCAGCTCTAGGTGATAACTTTGTTGTTCTCTAGTCACTAAGTGGTGTCCAGCTCTTTGTGATCCCATGGACTGTAGCTGCCAGGCTCCTCTGTCCATGGGATTTTCCAGGCAAGAATACTGGAGTGGGTAGTTATTCTCTTTTCAGGGGGTCTTCCTGACCCAGGGATCAAACTCCTGTCTCCTGCATTGACACACAGATGCTTTTCCACCAAGTCACCAAGGAAGCCCTAAGTGATAACTTGGAATCCAGTTAATACTAGGAAGTAATCTGTTGGAATAATAGGATCACTTAATTGTCTTTTTGTTAGGGTTTACTTCCTGTTGTCTAATGTTTGAAATCCCCTGCTTAAGTTTTTTGTTTGTTTTCTCCATTTGTGTGTGTGTGTGTGTGTGTGACCAAATGGCGGATTTTACAGCAGTTAATCCTTAATGGGTCAAAGTAGAAGTCATTTCTGCCCCCTTCCCTTGCTCTCTCTCTTTCTTCACATAGTAATTAAAGGAACAAGTGGGCATTTATAAGGTGAAGGAAAGGACTGACGTTATTGTAGCATTAAGATAGAAAGACATAAGATAGCTGGTATCATGATATCATAGAATAAAAAAAAAGGGGCGAAGAGTTAGTAACAATAATAAATAATTTATTTAGGCCTCAGTATTGTGAGGTCAGGCTACCTAGGGGGTGCTAGTGGTAAAGAATCTGCCTGTCAGTGCAGGAGATGTAATAGACATTGGTTTGATTCCTGAGTCAGGAAAATCACTTGGAGGAGGACGTGGAAACCCACTCCAGTGTTCTTGCCTGAAGAATCCCATGGAGAGAGGAGCCTGGAAGACTAAAGTCCATAGAGTCTCAAAGAGTTGAACACAACTGAAATGACTTAGCACACATGCATGCATGTGGGAGATCAGTTAATATAATGTGTATGAATTTTCAAAAAGGGTATTGAGGAAAAAAGTAAGACATGTACTTATAAGACATTAGAAATTTCATATGGCACATAAAAACATAATTTTAACTATGATGTAAATACATGTGTTTGAATTGAGGAGAAAAGACAGTTTGGTTAAATCAGGGGTACCAGCAAGTGATTATAATGAATCTGTTCCACTTCCTTCCAGTAATTAATATCTAATCCTTCTAAGTTCAGTGAGTTTCTCAGGTCAATTGTCCTGGCAGCAGCAGCCTCTGTCTCAATCTAAATTGTGAGAGGCTGTGTTGCAATAAATAGTTTGTCATATGACTGCATAATGCCAACTTTATTAGCAGTTTAGCTTTTATGAAGTATGCTAATTAGTCACAGTCCATGAGTGTATAAGTCTGCCACTTGTTTCCAGTGCTGAGCAGTAAACCCTCGGTGCCAAGGACATTGGCAGAGTAAGCTATGGAATGAACCCATGGTGGTTATTATTATTAAAGTTCAGCACAGAGAGGCAGAAGTGAGTGGTATATACTTAGAAATGTGGGGCTTCCCAGGTGACTCAATGGTAAAGAATCTGCCTGCCAATGCAGGAGATGCTAGAGATGTATGTTTGATCCCTGGGTCAGGAAGATTCCCTGGAGAAGGAAATGGTAACCCACTCCAAAACTCTTTCCTGGAGAATCCTGTGGACAGAGGAACCTGGCAGGCTACAGTCTATGGGGTCACAAAGAGTCAGACATGACTGAATGACTGAGCACACACATATATAATGTAATGTTACATTAAACATGAAAATGCTTTTAGTCAGATATGGATGCATGTTTTTGTGAATTCATGAAGAGAATGATGGGCTTTCCTTGAGAAAAATGAGGCTTCATAGCTCACAAAAACTTTTAAATTTAACTTTTAAGTCATATCTATGAACTCTGTATTATTATTCATATTTCATGTCTGAAAACTGAATCCAAAAAGTTATGAATAACTTTTAAAGCTAGTTAAGTAATAAATGGGCTTCCCAGGTGGCACAGTATTAAAGAATTTGCCTGTCAATGCAGGTGATGCAAGACACACAGGTTCCGTTCCTGGATCAGGAAGATCTCCTGGTGGAGGAAACGGCAACCCACTCCAGTATTCTTGCCTGGAAAATTTCATGGACAGAGGAACCTGTAGGTTACAATCCATGGAGTTGCAAAGAGTAGGACACAGCTGAGTGACTGAGCATGCACACACACAACTAATAAATAAAAAAATGAAGTGACGTGAAGTTGCTCATTCGTGTCTGACTCTGCGACCCCATGGACTGTAGCCTACCAGGCTCCTCCATCCATGGGATTTTCCAGGCAAGAATACTGGAGTGGGTTGCCATTTCATTCTCCAGGAGATCTTCCTGATCCAAGGATTGAACTCAGGTTTCCTGCATTGTAGGCAGACATTTTACAGTCTTAGCCACCAGGGAAACTAATAAATAAGTCACAATATAAATTAAACCTGTCTTATTCTAAGTTTTCCAATCTTACCACTTAAAATATAATGCCCTTGGGGAGAAAAGAATTAAAACATCTGGTTTGTAATCTGTTTCTTTCCAGTTATGGGGAAGGGATGCTATTGGGGAAAGAAAGAAAGGTTCCATTCTGATGTTCTTGTTTGTTGTTGTTGTTGTTCAGTCACTCATGCATGTCCTACTCTTTGTCACCCCATGAGCTACATCATGCCAGGCTCCCATGTCCTTTATTATCTCCTGGAGTTTGCACAAATTCATGTCCACTGTGTGATGCCATCCAACCATCTCATCCTCTGTTGTTCCCTTCTCCTCCTGCCTTCAGTTTTTCCCAACATCAGGATCTTTTTCAATGAGTCAGCTCTGTGCATCAGGTGATCAAAGTATCAAGGCTTCAGCTTTGGCATCAGTCCTTCCTATGAATATTCAGGGCTGATTTTCTTTAGGATGTCCTTGTAAGCATACTGATAGCTGCCCTTCTGATAAAAAGAGGGATGGTATTTGTCAGAAGAAGAACCTTTATCTGTGGAAACCTCCTAGTAGAATATTCCTAGTTTGTAATCAGTTATGACAAGCAGTCCTAAAACCTGTGGATTTCTGAGTCATGGTTCTCTAGAAAATTTCAAGTAGGATATTAAGATATATAGAAACCTGGGTATAAACATGAGGTGTTTCATAACCTGAATTCTCTATGTGGTTTCTGACAAACCTCACTTAGAGATGGTGTCTACCACTGTGGGCTGCAGGCCATCTGATGAAGGAAGAAAGGCCACTGGAAGTCACACGGCATAACTCACCCGCCTCTCATCCCCCCACTTTTTCACAACAATTCCTTGTGTCATTGAAATTTTGGTTAAGTTTACCCTAAGTAAGTTCTACCCTAAGTTCAATCTAACTAAGATTTCTGATTTACAGGTTGTATTTTGTGATTTAAGTATTTGTTAATATTTTGCCTTATGTGGCAGGTAGGAGTTTGCACATGTGGTTAAGATGAGAATGTTAGGATGGGGAGCTTATCCTGGATTTTGGGAGTGAGAGAGAACAATATGGTCATGAGGGTCTTCATAAAAGGGAGTCAAAGAAGGAGATGTCATGAGGGAAGCAGAGTCTTTGTGATATGATTACGGACCATGAGTATGAACATTGCCAGAAACCAAGGAATGAGGCAGCCTCTAGAACTTGGAAAAAGGCAAAGAAACAAACTCTTCCTTATAGACTCAGAAGAAACAGAGTCTTGCCATCAAGACTTTTGACCTTTAGGAGCATAAGATAGTGAGTTTGTCTTGGTTTAAGCCACTGCTTTTGTAACCTTTTTTTATATATCAGCAATAGGAATCTAACTCGGAAACAGGAAATGACAACTTACCCCAGTATTCTTGCCTGAGAAAATCCCAAGGACAGTGGAGCCTGGCGGGCTACAGTCCATGTGGTCACAGAGAGTTGGACATGACTGAAGCCACTGAGCAATAGGAATATAATTCAGGTGTGTGTTGCTTTTGATGATTCCATGGGTGTCAACTAAACCCACTTTTCTTCTGGTTTAAATTGGCCAGGCTAAGTGAAACTTCGGAATTTCCTGAAATGCCCTCTGTAGTAAACATTAAACAGTACAGAATTCCAGGATGACAAGATAAAGAACACAGGCAGGAGTTGGATGTTCACTAGCTTTCTTCATGATATTCCTTCTGGAAAACTGATAAAGATGTTGTCTAGGGATTAACAGATTATTGAAGAGTAAACAATATGGTTGTTCTTGTTGCCTCAGCAGTAGTTGATTTGGTAAACCTGAATAGGAACAGCAAAAAGTCAGGGGGAACTGATATGCCATCAAGGACCTGGACAAATCTTATTCAGCTTGTAATTTAGGTGTACAACCAAGCACAATGTGCATTCTCATGGAATGGAAATCAAGAGGAGTTAGGGACGATAGGCACCCATATGACATATATCAGCTGGTTGATGAATCTAAGTAAAATAGAAGACCCAACCCAATCTGTAAACTTTCTGGGAGTTACACAGACTGAATTAATTGAACATATTCTTCAAAACGTGAGAAATACTTTGTTGTCTCTCCTAGACCTGGTCAACAAACAAGGAACCCAGAAACCACTCAGGTTTCTCAGGTTTTGAAGAAATTGTACTTTTCAATAGGAAAAAATTCTGACAAAGCAACAACAAAAAAATAACCCCAAAGAACTCCTCAGGAGTCTTGAAGAAAAATAGCATTAAGAGATTTATGGAGCACAGTCCCCAAATCAATCCAGCAAACCCTTTGTGATCCACCTGGGTGGTTGATACAGACGTAAGTGCAGCTACAGTATCATGGGTCAGAGTTCTACTCTATGGCTGATTCACATCAATGTATGACAAAACCCACTGAAAAATAAAAAAATTTAAAAAAAAAAAAAAAAAAAGAATTGAATTGGGCTATTCAGGGAATTCTCTCAGGATTTTCACTCCAAAGTTGTTTGAGGAAGCCAGTGTTAATAGTTTCAGTGAAATAGGATTGCTAGAGATTTATTGAGTGTCAAGTCAAAACTAGGCTATGGGGACTTTCCTGGTGGTCCAGTGGTTAAAACTTTACCTTCCAATGCAGATGGTGAGGTTCTACCCCCGATTGGAGAGGTAAGATTTCACATGCCACAGGGTCAAAAAAACCAGAACATAAAACAAAAGCAATACTGTAACCCATTCTATAAAAAATTTTTTAAAAATTATCCACATCAAAAAATCTTTTTTAAAAGCTGGATTGTATTAATGAATCACTGTAGATGTTACTGGTAGCTCCAGAGCATGATAAGTGATTGCTCAGTTCAGTTCAGTTCAGTTCAGTCACTCAGTCGTGTCCGACTCTTTGTGACCCCATGAATCACAGCAGGCCAGGCCTCCCTGTCCATCACCAGCTCCCGAAGTTTACTCAAACTCATGTTCATCAAGTCGGTGATACCATCCAGCCATCTCATCCTCTCGTCCCCTTCTCCTCCTGCCCCCAATCCCTCCCAGCATCAGGGTCTTTTCCAATGAGTCAACTCTTTGCATGAGGTGACCAAACTACTTGACTTTCATCTTCAGCATCAGTCCTTCCAATGAACACCCAGGACTGATCTCCTTTAGGATGGACTGGTTAGATCTCCTTGCAGTCCAAGGGACTCTCAAGGGTCTTCTCCAACACCACAGCCCAAAAGCATCAAAAAGCTGAGCATCGGTGCTCAGCTTTCTTCACAATCCAACTCTCACCTCCATACATGACCACTGGAAAAACCATAGCCTTGGCCAGACAGACCTTTATTGGCAAAGTAATGCCTCTGCTTTCTAATATGCTATCTAGGTTGGTCATAACTTTCCTTCCAAGGAGTAACCATCTTTTAATTTCATGGCTGCAGTCAACATCTGCAGTGATTTTGAGCCCCCCAAAAATGAAGTCTGACACTGTTTCCACTGTCTCCCCATCTATTTCCCATGAGGTGATGGCACCAGATGCCATGATATTAGTTTTCTGAATATTAAGCTTTATGCCAATCTTTTCACTCTCCTCTTTCACTTTCATCAAGAGGCTTTTTAGTTCCTCTTCACTGTCTGCCATAAGGGTGGTGTCATCTGTATATCTGAGATTTTTGATATTTCTCCTGGCAATCTTGATTCAAGCTTGTGCTTCATCCAGCCCAGCATTTCTCATGATGTACTCTGCATATAAGTTAAATAAGCAGGGTGACAATATATAGCCTTGATGTACTCCTTTTCCTGTTTGGAACCAGTCTGTTGTTCCATGCCCAGTCCTAACTGTTGTTTCCTGATCTGCATACAGGTTTCTCAAGAGGCGGATCAGGTGGTCTGGTATTCCCATCTCTTTCAGAATTTTCCACAGTTTATTGGATTCCACACAGTCGAAGGCTTTGGAATAGTCAATAAAGCAGAAACAGATGTTTTTCTGGAACTCTCTTGCTTTTTCGATGATCCAGCAGATATTGGCAATTTGATCTCTGGTTCCTCTGCCTTTTCTAAAACCAGCCTGAACATCCAGAAGTTTGCAGTTCACATATAGCTGAAGCCTGGCTTGGGAAATTTTGAGCATTACTTTACTAGCATGTGAGATGAGTGCTATTGTGCCGTAGTTTGAGCATTCTTTCGGATTACCTTTCTTAGGGATTGGAGTGAAAACTGACCTTTTCCAATCCTGTGGCCACTGCTGAGTTTTCCAAATTTGCTGGCATATTGACTGCATCACTTTCACAGCATCATCTTTCAGGATTTGAAATAGCTCAACTGGAATTCCATCACATCCACTAGCTTTGTTCATAGTGATGCTTTCTAAGGCCCACTTGACTTCACATTCCAGGATGTCTGGCTCTAGGTGAGTGATCACACCATTGTGATTATCTGGGTCGTGAAGATCTTCTTTGTACAGTTCTTCTGTGTATTCTTGCCACCTCTTCTTAATACCATCTGCTTCTGCTAGGTCCATACCATTTCTGTCTTTTATTGAACCCATCTTTGCCTGAAATTTTCCCTTGATATCTCTAATTTCCTTGAAGAGATCTCTAGTCTTTCTCATTCTGTTGTTTTCCTCTATTTGTTTGCATTGATCACTGAGGAAGGCTTTCTTATCTCCTTGCTATTCTTTGGAACCCTACATTTAAATGGGAATATCTTTCCTTTTCTCCTTTGCTTTTTGCTTCTCTTCTTTTCACAGCTATTTGTAAGGCCTCCTCAGACAACTATTTTGCCTTTTTGCATTTGTTTTCCATGGAGATGGTCTTGATCCCTGTCTCCTGTACAATGTCATGAACTTCCGTCCATAGTTCATCAGGCTCTCTGTCTATCAGATCTAGTCCCTTAAATCTATTTCTCACCTTCACTGTATAGTCATGAGGGATTTGATTTAGGTCATACCCGAATGGTCTAGTGGTTTTCCCTACTTTCTTCAGTTTAAGTCTGAATTTGGCAAAAAGGAGTTCATGATCTGAGCCACTGTCAGCTCCTGGTCTTGTTTTTGCTGACTGTATAGAGCTTCTCCATCTTTGGCTGCAAAGAATATAATCAATCTGATTTCGGTGTTGACCATCTGGTGGTGTCCATGTGTAGAGTCTTCTCTTGTGTTGTTGGAAGAGAGTGTTTGCTATGACCAGTGTGTTCTCTTGGCAAAACTCTATTAGCTTTTGCTCTGCTTCATTCCGTACTCCAAGGTCAAATTTGCCTATTACTTCAGGTGTTTCTTGACTTCCTACTTTTGCATTCCAGTCCCCTATAATGAAAAGGAAATCTTTTTTGGGTGTTAGTTCTAAAAGGTCTTGTAGGTCTTCATAGAACCATTCAACCTCAGCTTCTTCAGCATTACTGGTTGGGGCATAGGCTTGGATTACCGTGATATTGAATGGTTTGCCTTGGAAATGAACAGAGATTATTCTGTTGTTTTTGAGATTGCATCCAAGTTCTACCTTGGATCAAAAACCTGTTATTCTAACAAATTCACTCACCTTGTCCAGAGCACCTACATGCATGCTAGTAAGGACTTGAAATAGTGAATTATCTCTTAGATCAGCCCATCTTAAATTTTTCTCTTGCCAGGATATGTATTTTACTTCATAATGCAGAGACATGAACAGGGAAACACACCTATCACAAGCCTTGTCAACTTCAGAGCAGTAGCCTGACTGAAAAATGCGATGGATGTGTCAGGGGAATTTGTAATTTCCTTGGTTCTGTCTCATCGCAACAAAAATTTGAAGAGATGGATAGATCAGTGTTACAGCCCTGTGTAATTTCGTCAGATGGACCAGTGTTACAGCTGAGTTTTATTTAGAAAGCAAAGGAAAATACATCCTTGAGGTGTGAGGGTGGGCCAACCCGAAAGACACGAAGAGAAGAGAAGCCCCTGGCCCAACTTTGGCTCCTCTTTTTATATGTTTTGTTTTGTTTTGTTTTGTTTTTCCCTCTTCCCCCTCAACCTGTCCTATGTAAATTGGGCTTGTCAGGAGGGCTGTTTGTTTTACCAAAGTCCTCACTCCTGTCCTCGAACCTTCCTTTATTCTATTTTCACAGGATTTTCCCTTCTTTATTTTTTATTCATTGCCATTTTGTACTCCTTTTTCCTATTCTAACTACCTGACATGACCCCCTCAAGAGATGGGAGACCCAATTCTTTGGGAATAGGGGTGTTGAGGTCTTTCTGGTTCTTTCCTGTTGAACTGCGATGGTGAGGGGCATTGGGCCTCCCCCTCTTGCTAGTCTCAAGCTTAAGAGTCCTTATAGCAGTGTCCGTCTAAGGGTGAGTGATATTTTCCATGGTCGGCTGTAGTTTTATATACTGTTGTTGAACTGGCACTGTATATTGTAGCTTGTTGACCTAGGCAGAGACAAACAGGTAGAAAATTGATAATACATGGAGCAATCATAAGCAACATTAATACAGTGATAATAAGGATTAGTAGGGACATTAGCCAATTACAAATTCCCCATCACCCAGAGAAGGATCCCCCAAAGTTTGATTGTAGTCACCTCAAGAACTCTTCCAGCTTGTTCTTTGAGATCCTGTAGGATTTGAATGGTTTTCTTGAAGACTGTGAGCCTTTTTTTAACTTGGCTGGAGGTATTTACCAAGAAACAACACATCTCACTCAAGATGGCTCAAGTCCCTCCTCATTCAGGGATCAGGAGATCTATCTCCTGTCTATTTTGGAGTACAACCCCTGCCAAGCTGTGTTGGCTCTTTAGAGTTATCCTGAGAAATTTTATCCCCAGAAAATTAATTTGGGGTCATTCCTTAGAATGTCACTCATTTGTATTCCTGAATAGGTCTGAGATCTCTCAGGGGCTCACAGGTATATTGGGTGTCCTTTTCTGTTTTCTTCCACAGCTTGACTCATGAGTAGTGAATCCAGGAGTCGTGTCCTGGAGCCTTGACTGCTGTGGGAGTAGAAAGTAGTACAAGGTAGGAGCCCTTCCATGTGGGCAGGAGTTGAGCCACTGGGGACCCATCTTTCCAGACTTTAATTAGGGCTTGAGTCCCTGGAGCATATAATGGTGATTCTTTAGAATCGTTTGGGTCCTGGTTGACATCCCACAAGTGTATATCCTATTGGAATTGCCCAATGGCCATGGTATAAGACCAGAGGGTATGATCCTCTGGATCTATGAAGAGGTCACTGAAATAAAAGAAAGGCCTCCCATATAGCATCTTATAAAGACTAAGACCAACCTGTTCTTTAGGGGCAATATGGGTGCAGAGAAGAGCTATTGGTAAAGCCTCCTTCCATCCCAGGGAGGTCTCCTGGATTACCTTTTTCATCACTGATTTTAAGAATTGGTTGGCTCTTTTGCTTTTCCTGAAGACTGAAGCCTCAAGGCACAATGGAGATAATAAGCAATTCCCAACGTTTAGAGATCCCTTGGGTGAACTTAGAAGTAAATGGCGTCCCATTGTCACTTTGTAATGACCTGGGCAGACCAAATCTCAGAATGATTTAATGGAGCAGTGTTTTACCACCTCCTCAGCCTTCTCAGTCTGGGTGGGAAAAGCCTTCAATTCATCCTGTGAATGTATCTATCATGACTAATAGGTATTTATACCCTTAAGAAATTGTCATCTGGGTGAAGTCCATCTACCAGTCCTGACCTGGGTAGGCCCCACTTCATTGGATGGGCTGGGCCAGTTGAGGTCTTCAAGCTCCTTGGGGATTGTTCAATTGGCAAGTGGGACAAGAGGAGACCACTTGCCTTATAGTTGTTTGGAGGCCTGTCCCCCTGAAGGACCTTTCTAGTAATCTTTGGATGGCCTTTTCCCCTAAATGATTGGTGGCATGTAAGGAGTTAAACAACTTCCATTGGAGGTTCCCAGGCAGAAAAAGGAGTCCCTCCTTGTGGAACCACCTCATATGATCTTCTTGAAAGCCCTCATTCAGAGTCTCACTTTCAGTATATGAAGGAGTTTCTGGCAGATTTGTTTGTGGAACTAAGGAGGAAACCCCTATTAGGCCATTTTCCTGTAATGCTGCACTCTTAGCTCCCTGACTGACTGCTTGGTTCCCGTGTGTCACTTCCATGCTCCCTTTTTGGTGTCCTTACAATGGACACTGAAACCTTGGCAGGCAGATGAACCGACTTTAAGAGCCTAAGGATTTGATCACCATATTTGATTGGAAACCCTCAGGTGGTCAAGTGGCCTCTTTCTTTCGAAATAGCAGCATGTGCATGTAGCACCAGAAACGCATACTTGTAAATGGCTACTCTTTTTCCTTTTCCCATCTCTAAAGCTCAAATCAGGGCTATGAGCTCAGCTAATCAGGGCTGAAGTACCTGGTGGCAAAAGTTTAGCCTCTATGGTTTAGAAATTGGAGACTACTACATATCCATCTCTTCTTTTTCCATCAAAGACAAAGCTGCTTCCATCAGTGTACCAGATTTCCTCAGGATTGGTCAGAAGATCTTCTGACAATCCCTCTAGGGATGTTGTCCAGTGGTCCAAAGTTTCTAGGCAAGATTGAAAGGGGAGAGAGCCCTCAGGGGTAGACAGGAGGGTAGCTGTGTTAAGAACCTCATAAGGGGATATAGTCAGGCCTGGATTTTCCATCAGCACTAATTGATATCTGAGGATCCTTTGATCAGACATCCACAAATGGCCTCTCCCATTCAGGAGTCGTTTCACTTGGTGGCTGGTAGAATAGCTCACTTTCATGAAAGAGTTTTAAGGCATCTTCTACCAGGACTGTAATAGCTGCAAGATTTCAAAGGCAGAAAGAGATTCTTCCCAGTAAGGGAGTAGGACACTCAGGGGCCACCAAAAACTGGTGGGAAAATATTTGTTAATCCAAGCAACAAATAAGTGCTCAGGTAAATATTTTTGAAATTGTTTTTCCTGTAGCACCCAAAATGGTACAGGTTTGGGAAGAGAATGCTCCACAGTAGGAGGTCAGGACAGAGTAGGTAGCCCCTGTGTCAACCAAAAATTTCTTGGACCTACATGCCACATCCAATTGCAACCTTGGCTCCAACCATGTGATGGTTATCTGTGACAGGCGGTCTGGCTGGAGTGGGCTGCTTCAGTCCTGTTGAACCATTGTGAGGGAAGGCTTGGTGCTTGACCTTGAGGCTCTTGGGTCCCAAGGGCAGAGTCACACCCAATGTCCCAATTGATGGCATTTGTAGCAAGCCATTTGAGGAGAATTGTCACGGCTTGGACACTCTTTGGCCCAATGTCCCACCTTTCTACAGATTGGATTTACCTCATGCCTTGTCCTTCAAGGACTCGGGGTTTGCCATAGGGCTTCGCTGGAGGGTGGCTAGCGTCTGAGCATGCCTTGCCTCTTTCCTTTATCTCCCTTTTCTGGGCCTTGTCCTCCCTTTCCTGTTCTCTGTTATAAAAGTTATTATGGTGGTCTAGACCATCTCATCTAAAGAGGCAGCAGAGTCCTACTGCTATAGCTGTTGTAACTTTATCCTGATGTCTGATGTACACTGGGACAGGAATTTGTCTTTTAAAACCACCTGTCCCTGGTAAGAGTCTAAATCCAGATTGGTAATCTTTTGGAGGGCCTCTTTTAGCCTTTCCAGAAAGGCAATGGGGTTCTCATTGGACTCCTAAGTTACTGCTGAGACTGGGCACTGTCTTGCATCTAGCAGACTTCCTTCTATTTTTAAGGGTGGTCTTCCTTAGGGGTGAGTTTTTCTGAAGCTTATCCTATCCACTGTTGCAACCTGAGATCCAGGCATCCCTGGGTCAGGGTGCAGGTCCCCAGGAAGGCTGAGGTGTGACAGCCTCCTGGATATTGAATTCCCAGACAGATTGAGACAGGTAGGCCTCCTGAGTATTGGGTCCCTGGGCAGATCGAGGCAGGTTGACTTCCTGGGACCCTTGGGCTAGAGTTGGGCATCCCCAAGGTCTCCAGGATGACCAGTGCTGGATAGGATTAACGGGTTGTAATCTTAACTCATTGCCAGTTTGTTTACCATAGAGATCATGATGTAAAGCAATCTAAGCCTGTGCCCTGAAACTGTGAACCTGGTGAAGCAGCCGTATAAGCCTTATCCTCTTATTGCTCTGAAGGAATATAAGTCATTGATTTCTTCCCTTAGTCCTCCATTAGAGCAGGTTAGGGTGTCTCCAATGGTAAACATTTCATTGTCTTAGACCCACTTTAGGTAATAGCAGAAGTAATGACAAAGGACTGGGTTTTCTGGTCCTGTTAGGGGCCTTAAGAGTATTTGAATAATAAGCAGCGTGGAGCAACATTGCCTACAAGGGGGCAGGGTCCTGGTTATAGGAGTTAGTAAGTGGCTTAAGAACATATTGACAAGAAGCAACAGACCAGATGTTCCATAAAAGTGGAGTGGAGATTTGATCCAGGGATGTGGTTGTAACTTTAGGAGAAGGGTGGTAATGGTTTGGGCCCAAACGGCCTGCAGGGCTAACTCCCAAAGTGCAATCATTATCCATGGAAGCCCAATTGCCCTTGAAGGAATGCCACCAACAGATGGCCTTCTAGCAGGCATTGTGGGCCTGTCACCTGCCCTAGCAGGTCCACTGAGAGATGCTGTTGTTGTACACGTTGTGGGAAACATGGAAGATGAAGGCCTGAATAGTTAGAGGGATTGGATATTATACAGTATTTCCCTCCCAAGGGCCTGCCATTTTCTGGTTGTCCCTCCAGAAGACTGTACAGGCAACATGTGGGCCCGGATGGGCCTCAGGAAAAGAGCATGAAAATGGAGGGACGGGGACAGGGAGCAACTTTTGAAAGAATGACATAACCCAAGGGAACAATATAAAGAGATTAAAATCAAATGGGTCCAAGATGACAAGTCAAATTCAACTAAACCTTGATCCCCAATCTGTAAGCTAAATGACACACCCAGAGGTGCCAGGACAGTTCCAAGTCACTGTCAAAAGACCAAGGAATGGGTCCCAATTGTTGGAATGATCCTCTCATCCATTAGCATATGAAATCACCCAGCTTGCAAAAACTAACCACACCACATTCCATGGTGCTGTGGATGACCCACACCCTGTGGAGTGTGCTTCGCTCTGAATCTCAACAAATCCACCTCTCACTGAATTTTTACAATAAGACATCAGAGCCTGAGCTTCATTAGGTCCTGAAGCCAGGCACCGTGCGTTTTGGCTGGGCTCAAGTCCCAGGAGAGAGGAGCTGAAGGACAGGAGGAAAAAGCAGTGGGAAAATCATACTGAGAAATCCCCTTCATAACCTGCCAGAAAATCTGCTAAATACCTGACCTGCACTCACAGTTTTCATTGATGTGATTCTTGGCACAGAGAAGAGTAAGGACAGAAGAACCCACTTGGGCAACAGCTGCTGGGGCCCAGCAGACAGTGGAGCATTTGGGACACACCGAGGAGTGGCCTCTCCAGAGTCCCTCAGTTGCACCCACTGCCATTCGCCTATTTTGGGGGTTTTGAGGAAACAGGAAACAAGAGTTTGTAATGGAATTAAGATTTTGTTAGCCATATGTCCTTCCAATCATAGGAGTGAGTACCTCCTACCTTAACCAGAAATCTGAGACTGAGCTGCGTGAGCTTTCTGCTGTTTGTTTTTGCTGTCCCTGTTTCCAACATATTGGGCCTCTTGTAACTTACCCTGTGCTGGGTTTTCCTTGCATTCTGCTTCCACCATGGGAGCTTTCGCCCAGTTGGGCTTCTGCTGTGCTTGGCCTCGGCCTTGCAGGGGCCAAGCCAAAGTTGTTTCAGCCGGGTTAAATCCAAGTCATGGCACCATAGATGTTGGGGGAGTTTGTAATTTCCTTGGCTGTGTTTCGTTGCAACAAAAATTTGAAGCGATGGACAGATCAGTGTAAGTTAAAAATTACAGCCCTGTGTAAAATCTTCAGATGGACCTGTGTTACAGCTCCGTGTTACAGCTCAGTTTTATTTAGAAAGCAAAGGAAAATACATCCTTAAAGTGTGAGGGTGGACTGACCCAAAAGATGCAAAGAGAAGAGAAGTCCCCCCTCAACCCCCCAGCCCAATTTTGGCTCCTCTTTTTATATATATATTTTTTTTTTTCTCTTCCCCCTGAGCCTGCCCAATATAAATTGGGCTAGCCAGGAGGGCTATTTGTTTTATCTGAGGTCCTCACTCCTGCCCTCAGACCTTCCTTTGTTCTACTTTCATGGTCTTTTCCCTTCTTTGTCTTTTAGCCATTGCCAGTTTGGACTCCTTTTTCCTATTCTAACTACCTAACAGATCACTAACACACTTGTGCACAATGAATGTTTCTAGAATCTGAGGTGACAAAATTGTAATTGCACAACCATACATATTTTCAACAAAACAAAGGTTTTATTTTGCCTAGTCTGATCTGGTGATTAAACTATCAAGTTTAAATTTTTATTTATCAAGAAAGTTGAAATCAGTGCTCAGGACACAATATTCATTGCATTAAAGTCACTCATTTTTGTTCCTAAATACACTTGGAGGTGACTGATACCTTTATTCCTTTGAAACTCCATGAAGGCAAGTCCATTACCAAGTGCCTATTTGTTGTCTGCTGTTGTACTTATCTTTCTATCATATCTATTATCTGTCTATCTACTTGTCTTTGTTCTTCACCAGATCTTTAGATAAATAGCACCTATGCTGAAATAGATAGACCAATTAGGGAGTAAACTGTCTCAGTCAAAAGGTCTGTTGTTGTTCAGTCACTAAGTCATGTCCAACTCTCTGTGACCCCATAGACTACAGCATGTCAGACTTCCCTGTTCATCACTGAATCCCGGAGTTTGATCAAACTCATGTCCATTGAGTTAGTGACGACATCCTGCCATCTCATCCTCTGTTGTCTCCTTCTCCTCCTACCCAGGTGGTTCAGTGGTAAAGAACCTGCCTGCCAATGCAAGAGGCTCTGGTTTGATCCATGGATCAGGAGGATCCCCTGGAGGAGGGTGCAGCAACCCATTCCAGTATTCTTGCCTGGAGAATCCCATGCACAGAGGATCCTGTCAGGCTATGGTCCATGGAGTTGCAAGAGTTGAACATGACTGAAGGACTAAATCACCACCACCACCATCTCCCCAAAGGTTCATCTCTAAATACCATCACATTAGGAGTTAGGGCTCTAGCACATGAATTTTTTTGAAGACAGTTCAGTCTGTGGCATAGCCCCTCAGTTTTCCAGTCAAAACCCTAGGTCCTAACTAAGCTTTCAAATTCTTACAGTTTCTAAAAGTTAATTTCTGTCCCCTAAGTTCCACCTTTCATTCTCCCAACTGTGTCTTTTGCTTCATAAAATATTGACTCAAGGAGGAAACCAAACAAATGTTAGGTTCATAAATCCTAGCTCCTTTTATTTCTCTTTTTCCTAAAAATTCTCTGAGCATTGAATTCTCTTGCAGTCAGAAGTGTGGTGGGGAGAGCTGAAGCTTTATAATCAGACATCTGCTAGGTACTACTCCCTATGAATCATGTCATTATTTTGTTTCCAGTAGCATTGAACATGACTCTATGAGGTGGGACAGTTATCATTCCCATACTGACAGTGATGAAACTGTAATCTAGAAATTTAAAATAATTTCCCCCAAGTTGTATGTTATTAAAGGGCTTCCCTGGTGCCTTAGACAATAAAGAATTCACTTGCAATGCAGGAGACCTGGGTTTGATGCCTAGGTTGGGAAAATTGCCAGGAGAACTTCCCAAAGTTGCATGTTATTAAACAGCAGATTTAGTTCCAACTGTCAGACTTCCCTACTACAAAAAGACACACTGAACTAAAACGTAAAAATGCAACTTGTGCTCAGTTGTGTCCAACCCTTTTGTGACCCCATGGACTGTAGCCCTCCAGGTTCCTCTGTCCATGGGATCTTCCAGGCACGATTACTGGAGTGGGTTGCCATTTCCTTCTTCAGGTGACCTTCCTGATTCAGGGATTGAATGAATCTTCTGTGTCCCCTCATTGGCAGGTAGATGTTTCACCATTGTGCCACCTGGGAAGCCCAAAGATGCAATGAATTATACATAAAATTAATACATTTTGTTATCTTAATATTTCATAGAGATTTTCCTAATTTCAACAATAACCTTGAAAATCTCACCAACAAGAAATAAATGTTTAATTTCATGTGCCTCATTGTAGGAGACCCTGGTTCAATTCCTGGGTCAGGAAGATCCTCTGGAGAAGGGATAGGCTACCCATTCCAGTATTCTGGCCTGGAAAATTCCATGGACTGTATAGTCCATGGGGGCGCAAAGCGTCAGACTTGACTGAGCTACTTTCACTTTCACTTTTCATAAGTATGTCTCTCAAAATTGTATTCTTTATATTAGCATTACCAATCACTAAAATTCTGTTTCTGACATAACCTTCTGATTTTCTTATCATGCACTATTTTTAGTACCAGTAATGAAAACTGAGAACTTAGAAAAATCAAGGCTACTGAAATCTTAGACTTATTAATGCCTAATTTAGATTTTTCTCATATCCCATTTCCTTTGAGGTTTTTTTTTTAATTCTTGCTCCCACTTACATTACCTCTCTTTAAATTAAATTTTAAAAAAATCTCCTGTCATCAATTAAAATCCTCTTTAATCTCATACTGACTATGACAAGAAAGTAAATTTTTTCATGAACTAATTAAATGATTAATGAGACATGCCTGAAAGAATGCTTGTTGCTCAAAAGCATAATAGAGCTAGAAGCAAAACTTTAGGCATGAATTAATCAACAATAATATATGATTAGGATAAAGAGACATTTATTTTCTTTGAGAAAACTTTGCTGTACTGAATATTTCTGAAATAGTGTATTCCACTCTGAAAATGATGCAAACCTTATCATGGTGCTAAATTATCAAAACTCCTAACATTGTAAATATACTTCTAAATTTAAACAAAAGCAGAAACATTTAGTTGTAGTTTTGAATGGACATAGAAATTAAATTTTTCTCCAAGAAAATACAAATATCTGTTTTCCACTTGTTACCCAGCCAAATGAGATTTTGTAGTAGGTGTGAAATGCATTCACTATGCACATTTAAGTCCAGATGGAAGAAATTTTCTCACTTGGCCCAAGCAATTTATTGTTTATTGTGTCTGTTGCTAAATACTGAAGGGCTGATATTGACCCTGTGTATGTACCATGCAGAGGGCTTCCCTGGTTGCTCAGTGGTAAATAATTCGCCTGCCACAGGAAACACAGATTCAATCCCTGGGTTGGGAAGATCTCTTGGAGAAGAAAATGGCATCCCACTCCAGTATTCCAGTTCTTGCCTGGGAAATGCCATGGGCAGAGGAGCCTGGTGGGCTACTATCCATGGGGTCACAAAAGAATCGGACATGACTGAGTGGCTAAACAACACAATATACCATGTAGAGCACAAGCAAAGCTTATTTCAGGAACATCCGATGGCAATATGATAGTATCATGAGGAAATTTAAAAAAAAAAATTAAAATGCAAATTTGCAATTTGTAATGCCTAGGAATGCTTAAATCATGTCCAGTTACTGTTTGCCTAATGTAAGTATTCACTTCTTGATACCATTAATTCCATTATTGCTTCCTATGGCAAAGATATGTTCCCATCCCCCTAACTCAAAAACATCATTTCTTTTCATAACCAAACATGTTACAGACCTCACCAAATATATTGTTATATTTCCTCAAGCAAAACTGTATATTATTAATCTTGAATTTTCCCTCAATGGTATGTTCCCCCCCCTTTTTTTTAATAAAACAAACACTTTTTGTGTTGATGCTGTAATTGCTTTTCATGTCTAAACTTGTTGAGAAAACAAAACAGAATAAATAAAAGATGGATGCTTTCTTCCTTCTAATGAACACTTTTTCACAGCAGTAAATAGTAATAAGATTTCTGAACACTTGACTTTCTAAGCATGATTAAAGTTAAAATGTTATGATATAACAGAGTTATTAAGTAAAAGAAATGCATTTAATCAATAATAGAATTCCCACTTTCATTCATCAATTAATGCTCTCTTGAACACATCTATTTTTGGCTCCTTATTATATTCTGTTTTTGATACTTAATAAATTTATATTATATGTGTGCATGCTAAGTCACGTCAGTCATATCCAACCCTTTGTGACCCTACAGACTGTAGCCTACCAAGCTTCTTTGTCCATGGGATTCTCCAGGCAAAAACACTGGAGTAGGTTACCATTTCCTGCTCCAGGGGATCTTTCTGACCCAGGGATTGAACCCCCATCTTTGAATTCTCTTGCATTGGCAGATGGGTTCCTTACCACTATTAGGTAGCAAAAAAGAAAAAAATTATTTATCTCTGCATCCATTTATTATATATTTAATTATTAATTATCCATTAATAATTCTTAATTTTTATTCATGATGCACAGATTTTATCAATAAAACTAAAATCAAAATATTTAAACAAAATTTTGACTTATTTTGCTTTATTCAAATACAAATTAAAGGGAAGTTATCTCAGAATTAACTAAGACCTAGGAACACTGGGAAAAATGAGTCATTGCAAACATATTTCAAACATTGATAATCATTCCATTTTGGGCATTTTAGATAAATAGAAACAAATTAAGAGTGACACTGATGAAGAATTAAATTCTCCAGCTGCACAAAACAATAGACATGTGCTTTAATAGGAATGAGATGATGTTCGTTTATTTTGTATTATGTCTCAGCCTGACCTGAAAGATCTACTTAAAGAATCAGGAGTCATATATGACACTGGAAGAGTTTTGTTTGTGGTAAGTACATCTAACTCATAGATTCAACTGGATCTAATACCGATCATGAAAGTTTTCATAAATTAGTATAATCTGTGAAGTCTGTAATAGTACTTTAAAGATTTATAATAAATATGAATCATTAGGATATCTGAGCAGGAAACTTCAAAGTATGATCAAAGTGATATTCAATTTATAATTAATGTATAGGGAGATATGTGAAAAACATGCAGTATAGTTATTTCTTTAAAGACAAGAGATTGCTAGTGAATGTAGATTAACACACTTTCTGTTTTAAAGTTTAGAAAGTCAAAATAAGCTACATGTAAAAACAGTGTAATGAAATGTACTGGTCCATGTGTCCCCTAGATACTCATTAATAACACCCATGTATTTATGTCTGCCTGGAACTTGTGGGTGTGACCTTATTAGGAAAGAGATTCTTTGCACATGTAATTAGTTATGATGAGTCCTACTTGAGTAGTTCTTTAGTCCTTAGGTCATGTCTGACTCTTTGCGATCCCATGGATTGTAGCCCACCAGGGTCCTCTGTCCATGGGGTTTCCCAGGCAAGAATACTGAAGCCAGTCACCATTTCTTCCTCCAGGGATCTTCCCTACTCAGAGATTGAAGCCATGTCTCGTGCATTGGCAGGAGGATTCTTTACCACCAAGTGACCTGGGAAGCCCATACTGGAGTAGAGATGGCCCACATCAATATGACTAGTGTCCTTCTAGGGAGCTGAGTAGAGAAAGACACAGAGACACAGAGAGAGAACACAGTGTACAGACGGAAGCAGAGATGGGTGTGGTGCATCTACAAACCAGAGAGCGCCGAAAACTGCCAGAAGTCACCCGAAGCTAGGAGAGACTGAGGGATAGGTTTCGCTCTTCGGGTTCCTACTGAACCAACTCTGTGTTGTTCCTTCACTCAGTTGTGTCCAACTCTTTGCCACCGCACGGACTGCAGCACACCAGGCCTCCCTGTCCATCACCATCTCCCAAAGTTTGTCCAAGTTCATGTCCATTGCATCGGTGATGCCATCCAGCCATCTCATCCTCTAACACCCTCTTCTCCTTCTGCCCTCAATCTTCTCTAGCATCACAGAGTTTTCCAATGAGTCAGCTGTTCGCACCAGCTGACCAAAATACTGGAGTTTCAGCTTTAGCATCAGTCCTTCCAATGAGTATTCAGGGTTAATTTCCCTTTAGATTAACTGGTCTGATCTCTTTGCTGTCCAAGTGACTCTCGGGAGTTTTCTCCAGCACCACAGTTCAAAGGCATCAAATCCTGCCTTCTTTACAGTCCAGCTCTCACAACCATATGTGACCACTAAGAAGACCATAACCTTGACTGTACAGACCTTTGTCAGCAGAATAATGTTTCTACTTTCCGACATAATGTCTAGGTTTGTCATAACTTTCCTGCCATGAAGCAAATGTCTTCTGGTTTCATGGCTGCAGTCACCATCCACAGTGATTATTGAGCCCAAGAAGAGGAAATCTGTCACTACTTCCATCTTTCCCCCCTCTTTTTGCCATGAAGTAATGGTGTTGCTGGATACCATTTTTTTTTTTTTTTAATATTTAGTTTTTAGCAGGCTCTTTCACTAACATCCTTCACCCTCATCAAGAGGCTCTTTAGTTCATCTTTGCTTTCTGCCATTAGGGTGCTATCATCTAATCTGAAACTTTATCATATCTGAGACTGTTGATGGTTCTCCTGCCTATCTTGATTCCAGCTTGTAACTCATCCAGCCCAGCATTTCTCATGATGTGCTCAGCATATAGATTAAACAGACAGGGTGACAGAAGACAGACCTATTGTACTCCTTTCTCAATCTTGAACCAATCATCTGTTCCATTCATACAGGGTTCTAATTGTTGCTTCTTGACCTGCATACAGATTTCTCAGGAGTCAGGTAAGATGGTCTGGTATTTCCATCTCTTTAAGTGGTTTCCACAGTATTATGATCCACACAGTCAATTCTTTGGTGTAGTTGATGAAAGAGAGGTAGATGTTTTTCTCTGGAATTCCCTAACTTTCTCTATGATCCAACAAATGTTGTCATTTTGGTCTTTGGTTCATCTTCCTTTTCTAAACCCAGCTTATACATCTGGAAGTTCTTGGTTCACATAATGCTGAAGCCTAGCATGCAAAATTTTAAGCATGACCTTACTAGCATGGGAGATGAGTGCAATTGTCTGATGGTTAGCACATTGTTTAATACCACCCTTTTTGGGAACTGGGATGAGGATTGATATTTTCCAATCCTGTGGCCACAGCTTGGTCTTCCAGATTTGCTGACAAACTGAATGCAGCATCTTGATGGTGTCTTGCTTTAGGGTTTTGAATAGTTCTACTGGAATTCCATCACATCCACTAGCTTTATTAACAGCAGTGCTTCCTAAGGCACACTTGACTTGCTCTCCAGAATGTCTGGTTTTGGGTGGCTGACCACACCATTGTAGTAATCCAATTCATTTGGATCTTTTGTGTACAGTTCTTCCATGCCTTCCATGCATTCTTTCCATCTCTGTTTGATCTCTGCAGTGTCTACTATGTCTCCACAGTTTATGGCCTTTATTGTGCCCATCTTTGGGAAAAATACTCCCTTGATATCTCCAGTTTCCCCAAAGTGATCTTTAGTCTTTCTCCTTCTTTTGTTTTCTTTTAATTGTATACACTGTTCATTGAAGAAGGCCTTCTTGTCTCTCACTGTGCTGTTCTTTGAAAATCCGTGTTTAGTTGGACATACCTTTTCCTTTTTCCTTGCTTTTTACTCCTCTACTTTCTTCAGCTGTTTGTAAGCCCTCCTCAGATAACCACTTTGGCTTCTTGTTTTTCTTTTCCTTTGGTATGATTTTGTTCAATGCTTCCTGTACAATATTGTGCACCGTCATCCATAGTTCTTCAGGCACACTGTTTATAAGTTCTAATCCCTTGAATCTATACATTACCTCCACTTCATATTCATAGAGAATTTTATTTAAGTCATACCTGGCTGCCTGTGGTTTTCTCCACCTTCTTTAGTTTAAGTCTGAATTTTGCTGTGAGAAGCTAATTATCTGAGCCACACTCAGCTCCAGGTCTTGTTTCTGCTGACAGTATACAGCTTCTCCATCTTCAGCTACAAAGAATGTAATCAATTTGATTTTGGTATTGGCCATTTTGTGATGTTCATGTGCAAAGTCATCTCTTGTGTTGTTGAAAAAGGGTATTTGTTATCACCAATGCATTCTCTTGGCAGAATTCAGTCTTTGCCCTGCTTCATTTTGTTCTCCAAGGCCAAACTTGCCTGTTACTCCAGATATCTCTTTACTTCCTACTTTTGCAGTCCAGTCCCCCATGTTGAATAGAACATCTTTTTTTGTGTGTTTGTTCTAGGAGGTCTTCTAAGTCTTCATAGAACAGACTAACATCAGCTTTCAGCATCAGTGCTTGGGGCATAGACTTGGATTACTGTGATGTTGAATGACTTGCCTTGGAAATGAACAGAGATCATTCTTGTCATTTTTTAAATTGCACCCAAGTACTGCATTTTGAACTCTTTTGTTGATTATTAGGGCTACTCCATTTCCTCTATGGGATTCTTTTCCACAGCAGTAGATATAATTGTCATATGAATTAAATTCTCCCATTCCTGTCCATTTTATTTCACTGATTGCTAACATGTTGATGTTTATTCTTAGCATCTCCTGCTTGACCACCTCCAGTTTACCTTGATTTATGAACCTAACATTCCAGGTCCCTACATAATACTGTTGTTTGCAGCATTAGATTTTACTTTCATCACCAGACACATCCACAATGGATCACTGTTTCTGCTTTGGCCCAGCCACTTCATTCTTTCTGGGGCTGTTAGTAGTTCTCCTCTGCTCTTCCCCAGGAGCATGTTGAACACCTTCAGACCTTGGGAACTCATCTTTCAGTGTCACATCTTTTTGTTCTTTTATACAGTTGCTGAGGTTCTCACAGCAAGGATACTGGGGTGGTTTGACATTCCCTTTTGAAGTGGATCACATTTTGTCAAGACTCTCTGCTATGACCTGTCAGTCTTGGGTGGCCCTACGCTGCATGGCTCATAGCTTCATTGAGTTATGCAAGTCCCTTCCCTGTGTAGGGAAGATCAACTGAAGGAGGAAATGGCAACCCACTACAGTATTCTTGCCTAGGAAGTCCTATGGATAAAGGAGACTGGTGGGCTACAGTCCATGGGGTCACAAAGAGTTGGACATGATTGAGTGACTGAGTACGCACATTCTACAGAATACTTTTTCTGACTACTGCTTGCAAAAATATTTCCACCATGGTTTAGATTATGGAGCACAAGGTTAAATGATCAGCAAAAATAGGACTAACATGTATTATGTAATATATCTAAATTGGTCTTTGGATATTAGAGACAACAACACACATATATAGGTATACATACATGAAAATATGGTCGTGATTTTTGACTTTTAGAGGAAATTTATGCATGCCAATTTTACTGGAAATTTTCCATTTAAAATAATTACAGATAATTCAATAGAATATTCTCATAGATACCAATGTCTTCCCTTTCTCCATCATTTTACAAATTCCATTGTATATGCTGTTTTCATTTATATATCTCATTTGTAATATACACCTATTTGTACATTTAAACTATAATACTGTAAAACATAAACAAATGTATATTTGTATATAGAAATTAAATGACAAGTATATATATTAAGTTAGCAAAAAATTAATCTTTGTATAAACTTATATGATTACTATATCAATAATAGCTTCATTTTTTTTTACCAGATAAAATAATCTAATCATCATTGCTTGAGTGAGTGAGTGAAAGCCTCTCAGTTGTGTCATTTGCATTTCCCATGCAAATACTGGAATGGTTTGACATTTTCTCCTCCAGAGGTCTTCCCAACCCACAGATCAAACCTGCATCTCTTGCATCTCCTTCATTGGCAGGGGAATTCTTCACCACTGTGTTACCTGTTGCAGAGTATATCATATGAAATGCCAGGCTGGATGAAGCACAAGCTAGAATCAGGATTGCCCGAAGAAGTATCAGTAACCTCAGATACACAGATAACACCACCTTTATGGCAGAAAGAGAAGAAGAACTAAAGAGCCTCTTGATGAAAGTGAAAGAGGAGAGTGAAAAAGTTGACTTAAAACTCAACATTCGGAAAACTAAGATCATGGTATCCGGTCCCATCACTTCATGGCAGATAGATGCAGGAAGAATGGAAACAGTGACAGACTTTATTTTCTTGGGCTTCAAAATCACTGCAGATGGTGACTGAAGTCATGAAATTAATAGAACCTTGCTCCTTGGAAGAAAAGCTATGACCAACCTAGACAGTCTATTAAAAAGCACAGACATCACCTTGCCACCAAAGGTCTGTCTAGTCAAAGCTATGGTTTTTCCAGTAGTCATTAATGGATGTGAGATTTGGAATATAAAGAAAGCTAAGCACTGAAGAACTGATGCATTAGAACTGTGATATTAGAGAAGACTCTTGAGAGTCTCTTGGACTGCAAGGAGATCAAACCAGTCAATCCTAAAGGAAATCAGTCTTGAATATTCATTGTAAGGACTAATGCAAAAGCTGAAGCTCCAATACTTAAGCCACCTGATGTGAAGAATTGACTCGCTGGAAATGCCCCTGATGCTGGAAAGACTGAAGGCAGGAAGAGAAGGGGACAACAAAGGATAAGATGGTTGGATGGCATCACTGACTCAATGGACATGAGTTTGAGCAAGCTCCAGGATTTGGTGATGGACATGGAAGCCTGGTGTGCTTCAGTCCATGGGGTTGCAAAGAGTTGGACATGACTGAGCGAATGAACTGAACTGAACTGTGCCACCTGGGAAGCCAACATAGGTATAGGGACAGAATAATAGTGTAAAGAGTAAATTTCCCTGGAAAAAGGGACTAGTGGGCTTGAAAGACAAAGCAAAATAAAACTGAGTACACATAACCAGGCTTGTTCTTAGTCCCTCAGTCATGTCCAACTCTTTATGATCCCATGGACTGTAGCCCTCCAGGTTTCTCTTCTGTCCATGGGGATTCTCCAGGAAAGAATATGGGAGTGGGTTGCTATGCCCTCCTCCAGGGAATCTCCTCAACCCAGGAATCGAACTGGGGTCTCCTTCATTGCAGGCAGATTCTTAGAAAAGTTGTACTCATTTTATTCTGAAGAACACTTGGAACTCTGTGGTGCATGTGTGTTAAGAAAGAGAAGCATGTATGTTATCCTAAATGTATGAAGAACTGAACATAAGGAACCAGTGGGATTCATAGAAACAATACTGTGCCAAAACGATGGAGAATGTTTCCATGGTCAACATTCTTCATTTCTGCAGATGGAGAAGATTCATAGGTTCTACCTGTACATTGCACTGAAATCTTTGTGTATGCACTAGTTTTATATCTTGGGTTTATAATTTACTTGACAATTTAATTCATGTTCAGACCACTCCACTAGTTGTGGTATATCGAAAGTGAAAGTGTTATTCACTCAGTTGTATCTGACTCTTTGGGACCCCATGGACTGCAGCCTGACAGGCTCCTCTGTCCAGGGGATTTTCTAGGTAAGGATACTGGAGTGGGTTACCATTTCCTTCTCTGGAGGAATCTTCCCGACCCAGGTGTTGAACCCAGTTCTCCCACATTGCAGGCAGACTCTTTACTATCTGAGCCACCAGGGAAGACCTAAGTGGTATGTTAATATCACTGTAATCTTGCTGGGCTTTTTTTTTTTTTTTAAATTGAGGTGTAGTTACCTTACAATGTTGTGTTACTTTCTGCCATACAATGAAATCAATCAGCTAAATGTATGCACATATCCCTTCCCTCTTAGACCTCCCGCCTGCCCCACACCATCCTATCCATCTAGATCATCACAGAACAGTGAGCTGAGATCACTGTGCTATATACAGCATATTCCCAATAGCTATCTGTTTTATACATGGTAGTATATATATGTCAATGGTACTCTCCGAGTTCACCCCACCTCCCCTTCTTCCCGAACCATGTCCACATGTCTATTTTCTGCATCTGCATCTCTACTCCTGCCCTGTAACTAGATTCATCTGTGCCATTTTTTTTTCTAGATTCCACATGCATGTGTTAATATAGGACATTTGTTTTTCTCTTTCTGACTTAACTTCACTCTGTGTGACAAACTCTTGCTGGGCTTTTAAACAGAACCAATTCATCAAAAGCATAAAATCCTTGCAACTAACCATAGGATTTATTTAGTAAAAAGAAAACTTTGTAAATAACTATTGAAAGTTTCAGTATTATACATTTTGAATATTATACTCTAGTTAAAGTTTATAGTATTTTATAAAAAATCATTTTGGCATAGTAATTAAAACTTGTACTTGAAAGACTCTTAAACCTAAAGTGGGAAATAAATTCAATTCTTTCCCACCTCATTTCTCTTCTCTAATCTTCCCAGCTTCTTGCTTACTATCTCTTCCAAATTTTGCTATTAAAACACAGGCAAATAATTTACAGTATGAAGTTTTCCTCATTTGGATATCCTGCTAAAATAAAAAAGCACATTCATGTGCATCAATTACTAAAGAAAATGTGTTTCTGTATGAAGAGAGAAAGGCTTTGTCTGTGATCATTTATTAGCAATTTCTCACATAATAAACAGAGAAAACACTCAGGGTTCGTTGATGTGGCAGACAGTGTGATACTGGTCTGGGGAGGGATTTACAGAAATACCCAAGGAAAGTTTTAGGGTCCAAGGCTCCATAATTTACTATTAGAGTAACTTAAAGTTACTACATTTAGCACCTTTCCTGTACATTCCAAACCAGAAAAATTGGTAACAAAGCATTCGTATTCTGTATTTATCATAATATTTCTTCTATGGAGATGATATTTCATTTTTTTCCACTTTTTCATCAATTTCAATTTCTTCTTGACTTAAATATTTACAGAATATTGAGGGAAAACATAGACTATATGAAAAGCATATCTAGTGTTTTTACTTCTCTAAAGCCTCTTGGGGAGAATGGTTGACTAAAAATGTGAATATCAATAACATTTATATTTACTTTATAAGTGTGTTTTTCAACAAATTTCCCTTTTCTAGAATAATATAAGCTGCTCATAATATGAAAATTACTTTCTATTTCTTGAAAAAAATAAAGACTACAAATGACCATGATTTTGTGACTTAGAACAGTCTTGTCATTAAACAGGATAACAACAAATTAAGCTTCATAATGAAGAATGTTAAAAGGGTATACAGAATAGAAAATAATCAAGATTTACAGGGAAAACTGAAAGTTTCCCCTAACAAGACTGTTACAATTCTTATATCAGGTTATAAGCTTTTATTGTTTACTTACCTCAGTTTGATGTTTATGATCTTAGCAGGCAATGTAAACCAGGTAACAGTGATATACAGAGTACAGGAAAATTACAGATGATTATCATTTTGATGTGTTTTTTTAACAATAAATTGTAATGTTTTACAGTTGATTGTTTCAAACCTACAATTATATGCTTAATGAATTCTGAACTAAAATTGTATATATAGTTGATATTGTCTCTTGATAATATAAACATTAGATTAAGTATATTTAAATTTATGTAAATATATTCCAAGATTTTAAATGAATCCTAGGACAAAAGAAAATTATATGAGATAATGTAGTAATATTTGTCACATTTAAACATTGACAAAATGCAAGGCACTAAGATGTGTCTTCTGGGGATACAAGAGATCAAAAAGATGTTTCCTATTTGAAAGCTGAAACACTGTTATAAAAAATGAAGTTTCTCCTGCTTACTTTAAAATGTTCATAACTCATTTCAATGCTAAATCTATAGCCAAAAAATATTTTTGTTGACTGGGATGCTTGTGGATTTATTTAAAATATTTAGTGTCTGGTATGAGACAGCTAGTTCCATTATTTGTTTAACATACATAAATAAGAACACATTTAAACAGGTATTTAAGTTTTGGTAATAAAGTGAGTCCCAATTATAAGGCAGTAATTATGTCTGCTTCTGCTTAAATAAGAAGAGTTGCCTAAATTTAAAAATCTACTTTATTAAGGGAAATTAATTTGATTTAATATTGTAGACTCATGAAGTTAATTCCCAGTCTTTATGAAGAAAATCTTGTCATTAGTGTAATTTAAAGTTTGCCAATAATGTTGCTCTATATTCATGTCTTGATAGTCAACTTGAAATAGTGAGAATAAAAATATACTGAATCAAAGCCACTTTGATGTGAGTTCAGACAACAGCAGCAAAATGTTTTTGTTGTTATTCATTCAGTAGAGTCAGACTCTGCAACTCCATGGGCTGTAGCATGTCAGCCTTTCCTGGCCTTCACTGTTTCCCAGTTTGTTCAAATGCATGTCCACAGAGTTGGTGACGCAACACCAACAGAGTTGGTGTGTATCTATCTCATCTGCTGCTGCCATCATCTCTTTGTTTTCAATCTTTCTCAGCATAAGGGTCTTCTCCAGTGAGTCGATTCTTCACATCAGGTGGCCAAACTATTGGAGCTTCAGCCTGAGCAACAGTCCTTCCAATGAATATTCAAGAGTTGGTTTCCTTTAGGATTGACTGGTTTGATCTCCTTGCAGTCCAAGAGACTCCCAAGAGTCTTCTCCAGCACTACAATTAGAAAGCATCAGCTCTTCAGTGTTCAGCCTATTTTATGATCCAACTCTCACATCCATACATGACTACTGGAAAAACCATACCTTTAACTATGCAGACCTTTGTTGGCAAAGTGATGTCTCTGCTTTTTAATATTCTATCTAGTTTCGATATAGCTATGTAACTCAGTTGGTAAAGTGTCTGTTTGCAATGCAGGAGACCAGGATTTGATCCTTGGGTCAGGAAGATCCCCTGGAAAAGGAAATGGCAACCCACTCCAGTATTCTTACCTGGAAAATCCCATGGTGTGCTACAGTCCATGAGGTCGCAAGAGTCAGACACAACTTAGTGACTAAACCACCGCCAACATCCTTCCAAGGAGCAAGTGTCTTTTAGTTTCATGGCTGCATACTCCATCCATAGTGATTTTGGAGCCCAAGAAAAGAAAATCTGTCTCTGCTTTCACTATTTCCCCTTCTATTTGCCACGATGTGATGGGGCTAGATGCCATGAACTTACTTTTCTGAATGTCGAGTTTCATGTCAACTTTTTCACTCTCCTCTTTCGCCTTCATCAAGTAACTTTCTAGTTCTTCTTTAGTTTCTGTCATTAGAGTGGTATCATCTGCATATCTGAGGTTGTTTATAATTTCCCCAGCAATCTTAATTCCCGCTGTGATTCATCCAGCCCAGCATTTCTTGCAATGTACTCTGCATATAAGTTACTAATAAATAAGCAGGATGACAACATAACAGCCTTGTCATTGTCCTTTCCCAATTTTGAACTTATCACTTGTTCCATGTCCAGTTATAAATATTGGTTCTTGACCCACATACAGGTTTCTCAGAATACAGGTAAGGTGATGTGGTAATCTCATCTCTTTAAGAGTTTTTCACAGTTTGTTGTGATACAGAGTTGAAGGCTTTAGCATAGACAGTGAAGCTGAAGTAGATGTTTTTCTGGAACTGCCTTGCTATCTCTACAATTCAGTGAATTTTGGCAATTTGATCTCTGGTTCCCCTGACTTTTCTAAACCCAGCTTTTACTTCTGGAAGTTCTCAGTTCATGTACTGCTAAAGCCTAATTTGACAGATTTGCTAACATGTGAATTTAGCACAATTGTACACTAGTTTGAATATTCTTTAGCATTGTCCTTCTTTGAGATAGAAATGAAAACTTATATTTTCTAGTCCTGTGGTCACTGCTAAGTTTTCCAAATTTGCTGACATATTGAATGCAACACTTTAACAGCATCATCTTTTAGGATTTTATATAGCTCAGCTGGAGTTTCATCACCTCATTGTCCTTGTTCCTGGTAATCCTTCCTAAGGCCCACTGGAATTCACACTCCAGGACATTGGGCTCTAGGTGACTGACCACACCATCATGAATATCCAGGTCATTAAGACCTTGTTTGTATAGTTTTTCTGTACATTCTTGCCACCTCTTCTTAATTTCTTATGCTTCTGTTAAGTCTTTACTGGTTCTGTCCTTTTTTGTGTCAATTTTTGCAAGAAATGTTCCCTTGGCATCTCCAATTTTCTTGACGAAATCTCTAGTCTTTCCCATTCTATTATTTCTTTCTATTTCTTTGCATTGTTCATTTAAGAACTTCTTATCTCTCCTTGCTATTCTCTATATCTCTCCATTCAGTCGGGCATATCTTTTCCTTTCTCCCTTGCTTTTCACTTTTCTTCTTTCCTCAGCTGTTTATAAAGGTTTCTCAGATCAAGTACTACTAGTGAAAAAAAAGTAAGAGTGATAGTTAGAAACCCATTGGAGGAATTAGGATAAGATAAGATGGAGTGCCATACAATACAACGCATGCATATTTACTATGCATATTATATATTTATATAATTACATGCATATATATTTACAATATATGCTCATGAGTACATATGTGCGCATACTTTGTTTGCTTGCTTGCTTAGCCCTTCCTTCATCAGTCTACACCCCTGGTCTTGGCTGCTTTCTGTGCCTGTGTGCTAAGAACAGAAACGCTGACCATGGCCACCACAGCAAACCACACATGCCTCCATCCTTCCTCAGAGGTCAGTGCTGGCTTCTGCATGGCCCCCTTCATACTGGATAAGCTTGGAACTTGAGCAACCCCAGTGTACATGTGAGATGCATCCAGGCTCATGGAAGCTCTGTCTTCTCCAGCTCTGCCCAGAGGAGGCTCTGTGACACCCTCTGTAAGTGCAGATGGAAGATAAGGCAATGGCACTTAGGGCAAACTTTCCACAATGAGAGAGAGGATACTTGATACATTTCTAGATAAATTACTGTCTCTTCCTCCTTCATGCACTTAAATCAGATAAAATGCTTCTTCTGTGATGTCCTTACTGAGGGGAACATGAGCAAGTAACAAAGGGTCTTCGTTTTTTGACAAACTGCATCCAGCTTAGTAATTCATCTCCTTTTGTTTGTTTTCTTTCTCACAATTTCATCTTCAATTCCCTTCAGTCTTGCTTTCTCAAAATGCATTCACTAAAACATTAGCATGTAATCTTTTTTAAAAATATTTTTACTTTTTAAATTATGTAAGTATGACAGCACATTTATAGGAAACATGGAAAATACTGGAAAAAAGTTACACATAGTTCCACTATATATTACAATTATTTTTAAGTAGATAAATGACGATTTATGGTTGGAGTGTCAATATCAAAATCTAGAATGAATAGACAGAAAAGTAGAAGGATGTAGTAGACCTGAAAAGCACTATGAACCAATTCAACATAGTTAAGATTTATACAATTTTCATACAACAGCAGGATATAAATTATATTCAAGTTTCTGTGGACTATAAACTAGGAGACACAAGAATATATCCAAGGATAAAAGAAAGTGCGGGTGCAAAATTGTGTGGTTTAAAGTTATTTAAATCATACAGAGTCTGTTGTCTTATCACTGTGGAATTATGTTTAAAATCAGTATTGGGGTGGTCCCAAGATGGTGGAGGAATAGGATGGGAGACCTCTTTCTCCCCCACAAATTCATCAAAATATCATTTGAAAGTTGAGCAACTTCCACAAACAATTTCTGAATGCTGGCAGAGGACATTAGGCACCCAGAAAAGCAGACCAATCTTTTTGAAAGAAAGTAGGACAAAATATAAAAGATGAAAACAGAGACAAAAGACTTAGGTAAGGAGATTCATTCTGGGGAGGAAGTTGTGAAGGAGGAGGAGAAGTTTCCACACAGCAGGAAACCCTCTGACAGGTGTGTCTGCAGGGAGTTATGGAATCTCAGATGACAACATAACTGGACGGGGGGGCGGGGTTAAAAACAACAACAACAACAAAAAAAAAAAAAAACAGAATATGCACCTAACTACAACTCCCAGCAGGGAAGTAGCGCAGACTTTCGCATCAGCCACCAGTGAGTGGGGGTCTGGGCAGAGAGCCCCAGGAGGCAACATCGGTCCTTAGGGTAAGGACGGGGCTTGAATGTCCTAGGACAATCTGAGGGAGTTAATGTGACATAGCAACCTAAACCATGGGATTGTCAGAGAGACCCCCAAGAAAAAACCTTTCCCTTGAAAGGCTCTAATGCCACAAGGTGACCCGCAGCGCGCTCACAGAACAAAGGACTGAGCCCTAGCGAATACCAAAGGAGAGCAAGCCAGCTGCCGTTTAGGACCCTCCCTCCCCAGAGGCAGAGAGGAGGTGTGCTACAGCCAGAGCCAGAAGGCAATGGGCTGGTGCAATCTTTGCCCCAGTGACCGCGTCTTCCACCAAGCTTTAGCAGGCTCTCGATTGCTAACCGTGTCTTCCTGCGATCCTGGACGGATCACGTCCTCCAGGAGTGTCACAGCCTGAGAGCAGCTCCCCAGAGGAGACACACGGCACACCTGGGACTGCCCTTGTGGCACACCCAGGAAGCCGGGCGGCCGGGACTGGGGACGTGCATGAGATGCACGACCCACATGAGAGTGCGCTCACCAAGCACCTGGTCTCCTGACGGCTCGGACCTGGGAAGGGCACAAAACGCATAGCCCATCTGCGTCTGTGCCCTTGTGGAGCACGGAGAGCCTGAGTGACTGAGACCTGGGAATTCACGAAGAGAGGGGCCCACTTGGGACAATGCTCTCGCAGGATGTCCTGGAGCCTGAGCAGCGTGGACCCAGGAAGTACACAAAGCCTTGGGCTGTGGATAAACCCAGTGTGGTCCATCCACCGCAAGCACTTCCCACACAGGCCAGCAGTGTTTGTTGTGGTGTCCCTCCCTCCCCGTAGCACGACTGAACAAGTGAGCCTAAATAAGTGGCCACTTCACCCCCTTGTGTCAGGGTGGAAATCAGACACTGCAGAGACTTGCAAGCAGAGGAAACCAAAATAAACAAAGAAAGGGGAATGGCTCTGGGAGTGACAGGTGCAACAGATTAAAAATTAATCTGAAGTTAATGCTAAGATTGTGCATTTGAGAGGCAACTATAGACCTTGAAAACAAGTACAGCTGGAACAAAGGACCATCTGACACTGAACTGACCCCACACTGCCCACAACAGCCTGAGAGAAATTCTTAGATATATTTTTACTATTATCAATATTTAATTTAAAAAAATTATTGCTTTTAACTCCTTTAGCTTTCATTTTTATAGCCTATTACCTTTAAAGAAACTATTTTTGGAAAACAAATTCCATATATATCTTTTATTTTTTGTGATCAATTTTCTTCTGTATTTTTATATTGTATTTTTGAGAGTCTAACCTCTATTCTGCATTGTTAATCTTTGTTTTTTATATTCGTTATCAATTTTTTTACCTTTAAGAATCTCATTTTCAGTATCCATTCTCACTTAGGGATTTGACTACTGGCTTGATTGCTCTCTCACCTTTTGACTTTCCCTTTTCTCCTCCTGGTCACCTCTATCTCCCACCTCACACTTTTCTTCTATATATAACTCTGTGAATCTCTCTCAGTGTTCCTGGCTTTGGAGAACTGTTTAAAAATTAACCTAGGGGTTTTATCTTCTGTGCTGTATGGATGGAGAAGTCTTGAGGCTACTGTAAGAGAAGGACCAAAACCCAGAGGCTGGAGGTTTAACTCCAGAACTTTAGAACATCAGAGAACTCCTGACTCAAGGGAACATTAATAGAGAAGAGCTCACCCAAAAGTCTCCACACCTACACTGAAATCAAGCTTCACCAAGGAGGCAACAAGTTCCAGTGAAAGACACACCATGCTAATTCTCCAACAACAAGGAACAAAAACCTGAATATTAAAATATGGGCTGCCTAAAGCCATGCCAAACCCCTAGATGCCCCAAACTTATGACTGGACACTTCACTGCACTCCAGAGAGAGGAGATCCAGCCCCACTCAACAGAACTCAGACACAAGCTCCCCCAACCAGAAAACCTTGACAAGCCGCTGGTCCAGCCCCATCCAGAGGGAGCAGACTCCACAGTTAAAAGGGACCACGACCTTCTAGCCTGCAGAGAAGGTACCCCAAATACAACAATCTAAACAAAACAAAAAGACAGAGAAACATTCAGAAGCTGAAGGAACATGATAAAACTCCACCAAACCAAGCAAAAAAGGAGGAGAAGGGAGTCTACTGAAAAAGATTTCATAATGCTGATAGTAAAGATGACCCAAAATGGCAGTGGAAGATAAACTCCCAAACTCACTCTATAAGGCCACCATCAGCCTAATACCAAAACCAAACAAAGATGCCACAGAAAAAGAAAACTACAGGCTGACATCACTGATGAACATAGATGCAATAACCCTAAACAAAATTCCAGCAAACAGAATCTAAAAATATATTTAAAAGATCAAACATCATGACCAAGTGGGTTTTATTCCAAGGATGCAAAAATTCTTCAATATTTGCAAATTGATCAATGTGATATACTATGTTGACAAATTGAAAGACAGAAAACATATGATTAACTCAATAAATGCAGCAAAAGCCTTTGACAAAATTCAACACCCACTTATAATAAAAACTCTCTAGAAAGCAGGCATAGAAGGAACACAACTCAACATAATAAAAGCCATATATGACAAACCCAAAGCAACCATTATCCTCAATGGTGAAAAATTGAAAGCATTTCCTCTAAAATCATGAGCAAGACAAGAGTGCCTACTCTCACCACTGCTACTCAGCATGGTTTTGGAAGTCCTAGCAACACCAAGCAGAGAAGAAAAACAAATAAAAAAGATTCCAGATAGGAAAAGTAAAAGTAAAACTCTCACTGTTTGTAGATGACATAATCCTCTATATAAAAAACCCTGAAAATACCACCAGAAAATTACTGAAGCTAATAAATGAATATAGTAAAGCTGCAGGATATACAATTAATACACATAAATCCCTTGCATTCCTATACACTAACAATGAAAAAATAGAAAGAAATTAAGGAAACAATCTTATTTACTGTTGCAATGAAAAGAACAAAATACTTAGGAATAAATTTACCTAAAGAAATAAAAGACATATATCATCTTTGATTTCTTTCTTCAGTGTTTTATAGTTTTATATATATATGTAATATATATATATATATATTGTATATATATCATATATCATATATAATGCTGAAGAAAGAAATCAAAGATGATACAAATAGATAAAGAAATATACCATGTTCCTACATTGGAAGAATCAATAGAGTGAAAATGAGTATACTATCCAAAGTAATCTATATATTCAATACAATCCCTATCAAGCTACCAATGGTACTTTTCACAGAAATAGTACAAATAATTTCACAGTTTGTACGGAAAGACAAAAAAAAAAAAAGCCTCAATAGCCAAAACAATCTTAAGAAAGAAGAATGGAATTGAAAGGAATCAACCTTCCTGACTTCAGACTATACTACAAAGCTACAGTCATCAAGACAGTATGGTACGGCTGCAAATACAGAAATATAGATCAATGGGACAAAATAGAAACCCCAGAGATAAAGCCATGCACCTATGGGAATCTTATCTTTGATATAGTAGGAAAAAAATATACAATGGAGAGAAAAATAACCTCTTTAACAAGTGGTGCTGGGAAAACTGGTCAACCACATGTAAAAGAATGAAGCTAGAACACGTCTAACAACATACACAAAAATACATTAAAAATGGATTAAAGATTTACATTTAAGACCAGAAACTATAAAAGCCTTAGAGGAAATCATAGGCATAACATTCTCTGACATATATCACAGCAAGATCCTCTATGACCCACCTCCCAGAGTAATGGAAATAAAAACAAAAATAAACATATGGAACTGAATTAAGCTTAAAAGCTTTTGCACAGTGATGGAAACTATAAACAAGGTGAAAAGGCAGTCTTCAGAATGGGAGAAAATAATAGAAAATGAAGCAAATGATGAAGAATTAATCTCCAAAATACACAAGCAGCTCATGCAGCTCAATACCAGAAAAATGAAAAACCCAATCAAAAAGGCCAAAGAACTAAACAGAAATTTCTCCAAAGAAGATTGCAGAGGGCTAAGAAACACATGAAAATATGCTCAACATCACTAATTATTAGAGAAATGCAAATCAAAACCACAATGTGGTATCATCTCTTGCTGGTCAGAATGGCCACCATCAAAAAGTCTATAAACAATAAATGCTGAAGAGGGTGTGGGAAAAAGGGAACCCTCTTACACTGTTGGTTATAATGCAAACTGGTGCAACCACTAGAAAGAACAGTGTGGAAATTTCTTTAAAAATTGGAAATAGAACTCATATGACCCAGCAATCCCACTACGGGGCATAAACATCGAGGAAAAGTAACCTAGACATTCATCAGCAGATGAATGGATAAGAAAGCTGTGGTACATATACACAATGGAATATTACTTAACTATAAAAAAGAACATGTTTGAGTCAGTTTTAATGAGGTGGATGAAACTGGAACCTATTATACAGAGTGAAGTAAGTCAGAAAAAGAAATACCAATGCAATATATTAATGAATATATATGGAATTTAGATAAATGGTAATGACAACCCTATATGCAAGGCAACAAAAGAGACATAGATGTAAAGAACAGGCTTTTGGACTATGAGGGAGAAAGCAAGGGTGGGATGATATGAGACAATAGTATTGAAACATGTATATTACCATATGTGAAATAAATGATGCGTGTCAAGTTCAACAAATGAAGCAAGGCACTCAAAGCTGGTTCTCTGGGACAACCCAGAGGGATGGGGTGGGGAGGCAGATGGCAGGGGTTCAGGACAGGGGACACATGTGCACCCATGACTGATTCATTTCAATGTATGGCAAAAACCACCACAATATTGTAACGTAATTATTCTCCAATTAAAGTAAACTAATAAATTTTTTAAAAATTCAAAAAAAAAAAAAAAAGGAAAAAGATCAATGTCAAAAGATATTTGAGGAGCCTGTTCTAGTTCAAGATGGGGGAGTATAAGGATGCACCCTCATCTCCTCCTGTTAGAGTACCAAAATTGAAACTACCTGTTAAACAACCATTGACAAGTAGAGGCTGGACACAAAGAGATACCCTACGTCCAAAGACAAAGAAGCCAGAGTGAAATGATAGAAGGGGTGCAACCAAGATAAAATCAAATCCCATATCCCCTGGGTGAGTGACCCACAGACTGGAGAGAAAAATGCCAAAGAATTTCTGGTACTATTATGAAGGTTCTGAACCACATGTCAGGCTTCCCACTGGGGGATCCTACAAAGGGGCTGGGAATCCCCAGGAAATCTGGCCTTGAAATCCAGTGGAATTTTATTTTAGGCTTTCCAGAGGACTGAGGGGAACAGAGATTCTAGTCCTGGAGGGCACAAACAAAATTTTGCACTCACGAAGACCCAGAGGGAAGAGCAGCGACCCCACAGGAGACTGAACCAAAATTACCTCCTAGTGTTGAAGGGCCTCGTATGGATGTGTAGGTCAGCATGGGCTCACAACAGGGACAATGGCACTGGAAGGTACCCCTTGGGGTAAAGACTCCTGGAGTTCACCATTAACACTACCATAACCCATCCCCATGGACTACAGCACACCAGGCTTCACTGTCCATCACCAGCTCCTGGAGCTTGCTCAAACTCATGACCATCAGTCGGTGATGCCATCCAACGATCTCATCCTCTGTCATCCCCTTCTCCTCCTGCCTTCAATCTTTCCCAAAATCAGGGCCTTTTCCAATGAGTCAGTTCTATGCAGCAGGTGGCTAAAGTACTGGAGCTTCAGATTTAGCATCAGTCCTTCCAATGAATATCCAGGACGGATTTCCTTAAGGATTGACTGGTTTGATCATCTTGCACTCCAAAGGACTCTTGAAAATCTTCTCCAATGCCACAATTTAAAAACATCAATTCTTTGGTGCTCAGCTTTCTTTATAGTACAACTCTCACATCCATACATGACTACTGGAAAAGCCATAGCTTTGACTATAATATGGACCTTTGTCAGCAAAGTAATGTCTCTGCTTTTAATACACTGTCAGGATTTGTCATAGCTTTTCTTCCAAGGAGCAAGTGTCTTTTAATTTCATGGCTGCATTCACCATCTGCAGCTATTTCAGAGCCCAAGAAAATAAAGTCTGTCACTGCTTCCATTGTTTCCCCATCAATTTTTCATGAAGTTATGGGACTGGATGCCATGATCTTAGTTTTTTGAATGTTGAGTTTTAAGCCAGCTTTTTCACTCTCCGATTTCACTTTCATCAAGAGGCTCTTTAGTTCTTCTCTTTCTGCCATAAGGGTGGTATCATCTGCATATCTGAGGTTATTGATATTTCTCCTGACAATCTTCATTCCAGCTTGTGCTTCCTCCATTCCGGCACTTTGCATCATGTTCTCTGCATATAAGTTGAATAAGCTGGGTAACAATATACAGCCTTGACATACTCCTCTCCCAATTTGGAAACAGTCCGTTGTTCCATGTCTAGTTATAACTGTTGCTTCCTAACCTGCAAACAGGTTTCACAGGAGGCAGGCAAGGTGGCCTGGTATTACCATCTTTTAAAGAATTTTCCACAGTTTGCTGCAATCTACATAGTCAGAGGGTTTAGTATAGTCAATGAAGTGGAAGTAGATGCTTTTCTGAAACTCTCTTGATTTTTCTATGATCCAACAGATGTTGTCAGTCTGATCTCTGGTTCAAACTGGCCTTTTCTAAATTCAGCTTGAATGTCTGGAAGTTCTTGGTTCGTGTACTCTTGAAGCCTGGCTTGGAGAACTTTGATCATTACGTTGCTAGCGTGTGAGATGACTACAGTTGTTCAGTAGTTTGAACATTCTTTGATATTGCCTTTCTTTGGAATTGGAATGAAAACTGACCTTTTCCAGTCCTATGTTTTCCAAATTTGCTGACATATTGAGTGCAGCACTTTTGACAGCATCATCTTTTAGGATTTGAAATAGTTCACTGGAATTCCATCACCTCCACTAGCTTTTTTCATAGTGATGTTTCTCACTCCAGGATGTCTGGCTCTCTGTAAGTGATCACACACCATCATGGTTATCAGGTTATTAAGATCTTTTCTGTGATTTTTATGATTATAGTGCCTTAATTTTTTATGATCAAAGTGTTATAATTATTTTCTAACTATGCAAAAATTCTTGTTTTCTAAAATATATATGATGTATTTATATTTTAGAAAACATGAATTTTTGTGTAACTAAGAAAATTATGATATTTTTATTCCACTTGTTTGACTTAGTATGATAGTATGGTAGATTTCTAATTAAAAAATAAATATGTAATAAGCTACAAGGTTTTACTGTTTATATAGGGAAATATAATCAATGTCTTGTAATAATCTATGATGGAAAATAGTTTCAAAAATAATATGTATGTATTTGTGTAACTGAATCACCTTGCTGTGTACCTGAAACATTGTAAGTCAACTGTACTTCAATGAAATATATATTTTTACAATGATATTTGAAAATAGCCTGCACATTTTCAAGCATTAAGCACATAATCTTTGCCCCTCGTTCTGTTCTCCATGTCTTGGGCTGATACTTGGAACTTGATAAAGTCACAGGGAAAGGACAGGAGTGGGAGTTGGAGGCCAAGGAGGAGAGTGATTTGCAAACGTGGTTGACAAAATTCAATATGGCTACTGAGAGGCTGGGTAATAAGATGAGATATCACTATTAGATTTGTCAAAGTGAAAGTCATTCATGAGTTTATAAGAGCCATTTCAATTCAGGATCCGTATTTATGGCTGTAAAATAAAACCAACCATGACTGCAGACTGCTGTGCAGAGTAAGTGTTCTTGATTTTCATTCAGCTCCATTCACACATACAAGATTGGAGAGCTAAAGTGCCCTCTTGTTAAATGATCCCTCTGGTGTTAAATGTCCTCTGCTTATAAGTGAATAATGATGCCTCATTGAATGTTATTGTTCTGGCAAAAGCCCAGCAGTGGTATTAGGGCACCTAATTTGTTAGTGTATACACAAGAGATGTTACCTTAGCTTGCTCTGAGGTTAGTTTCTACAACATCAGGAACTTTGCCTGACATGGACCAAATATTTTCAGTTTGAATAGAACCTTCCTCTAAAAAAATCAGTTGTTGAGAAGAACAGTTCCTGATCGAAATTTTTAAATTAGCTATATTCCCCTGTCAATGTAAAGTTGAGAAGACAGCTGTTAGCTAGATTTTTTTCACTCTTTTCCTTCGGGGTGGGGGGGTGATTCTTTTTTTATTTTTAATTGAAGGATAATTGTTTTACAGTGTTGTGTTGGCTTCTTCCATACAACATCATAAATCAGCCACAAGCACATGTATGTTCCTTCTCTCCTGAAGCTGCCCCCTATCCCCAACCCTCCCACCCTTCTAGGCCCTCACAGGGCACTGAGCTGAGCTTCCTGTGCTATATAGCAGCTTACCACCAACTAGCTATTTCACACATGATTGTGTACATATGTCAGTGCTACTGTCTTGACTCGTATCACCCTCCCCTTCCCCCACTGTGTTCAGAGTCTGTTCTCTATGTTTGCCTCTCAATTCTTGCCCTGCAAATAGATTCATCAGTACCATTTTTCTAGATTCAGTATATATGTGTTAATATAATACACAATATTTGTTTTCCTCTTTCTGACTTAATTCACTCTGTATAACAGGCTCTATGTTCATCTACCTCACTATAACTGTATTTTTTAAACAAAACATTCTCAATTGGCTATAAAAATACATTCACATTCCAGCTATCAAAAACTTTTGGCTATTTCTATATAATCAGAAGGTAAGCAAGCAGGAGTGACTGTTTTCCCTAGAGCAAATAATTCAGTTCTGCATTGTAATTGAGAAAAGAATCACAGTGTAATTAAAGGTCTACATTATAAGACTCATTTAAAAGCATGTGTATTTACCTATAGGGCCCAGAAATACCAGCCAGATACCAGAGCTCTGTGTAACAGGGTGAAGTATTTACCACAGTGGCGTGTGAACATCCCTTTTCAAACCACCACTACTTCTTTCAGAGTCCTCTGTCTCCCCTTCTGGGTGGAGGTTAGGAAGATTTTGAATCTCTAAGCCACTGAAAGATCCTTATAGTTCACTTTTCTTTTCATTTATACATACACATGTATCTATTCTTCCCTAAATTATTTTCCCATTTAGGTTATTACAGAGTATTGAGCAGTTTTCCCTGCACTGTACAGTGGGTCCTTGTTGATAATCTGTTTTAAATATAGCAGTGTGTATATCTTGGGGCTCCCCGGTGACTCAGATGGTAAAGAATCTCCCTGCAATGTGGGAGACTCGGATTCAATCTCTGCATCAGGAAGATCACCTGGAGAAGGAAATGGCTATCCACTCCAGTATTCTTGCCTGGAGAATTCCATTAACAGAGGAACCTGGCAGGCTACAGTCCATGGGGTAGCAAAGTTGGGCACGACTGAGCAACTAACACACACAGACGCACACACACGCACACACAGTATGTACCTTAATCCCAAACTCCCAACCTATCTCCTTCTATCCCTCCCCTTGGTAAACCATACATTCCTTTTGTAAGTCTATGAGTCTGTTTCTTTGTGTAAATAAGTACATTTGTATGATTCCTTTTAGATTCCACATATAAGCAATATTGTATTATATTAGTCTTTCTCTTTTCTCTGACTTACTTCACTTAGTATGAAAATCTCCAGGTCCACCGATGTTGCTGCAGATGACATTATTTCATGTTTTTAGTGACTGAATAATATTCCATTGTATATACGTATTATATCTTATTTACTCATTCATCTGTTAGTGGACATTTAAGTTGCTTCTATGTTTTGGCTCTTGTAAATAGTGCTGCCATGAACTTTGTAGTATATATATCATGAATTAGAGTTTTCTCTAGATATATTTCCAGGAGTTGAATTGCTGGATCATATGGCAGCTTTAATTTTGCTAAGAACCTCCATACTGTTCTTCCTTGTGTTTACACCAATTTACATTCCTACCAACAGTGTAAGATGGATCCCTTTTCCTCCACACTCTCTCCAACACTTACTGTTTGTTGATTTTTTGATGATGGACATTGTGATTGGTGTGAGGTGATATCTCATTGCAATTTTAATTTGCATTTCTCCAAATATGTGACGTGTGTGTGTGTGTGTGTGTGTGTGTGTGTGTGTATAATTTTAAAAAATTAAACAACCAAACAAACCAATCAAAACATGGACAGAAGAGCTAAATAGTTCACTTTTGATCAGGATCAGAAAATTTCAGAGCACAGATGACAAGCATATTAAGTCCTGCCAAGTGACCTGGGAGCAGTGTGCCAAGTTGGAGTTACTAAAGTGTATCCCTTCACCAGAGAGCAGAAGTAAAAACCTGTGAGCATCTTAGGTGGTGCCAGGAATTCACTAGGCTGATCAAAACCACAGTCTATAGGCATTGGTTGGATTTTGTAGCTGTCTTTTTCCCTTCACACATTTTTAGTCATGCAGTCCACCTTGGAAAGGATCAAGCCCTTCTTTCTCCATGTTCACAAATTGTACAGGAAGCACTGTCTCACAGAGCTCTCTTCCTTTTTTCAGACCGGATGACTCTCCTCTGTTGTCCTCAGAAGTGATCTAAATGGAATAATCCTTTATACTATCTCATTATAACAGGGACTAAATGGCCTCCTTTGGAGGAGATTTCTTTTCAATTCTCATTACTATTCTTTATCTCAACAAAACTCTTTATGAAAATAAAATGTGTAAGTTGATGTGGAGTTATTGAACCTATTATTAAACTTTAAAAATGGGAAAATTTGTTGCAAAGTATAAACACATCTACACTGTGATCCACTCTACCACTCCGAAGTGTTTTTACATAACAAATACAAACATATGCACAAAAAGTCTTGTACAAAAATTGTCATCTCAACTAATTCATGTTATCCAGAAGCTGAAAACAGCTCAAATGCCCAGTACAATGAAATGGATAAACAGCCTGTGACACAATGATACGATGAAGTACTGTTGAGTGGTAAAAAAAAAAACAAACTACTGATACTCTCAGTAACTTAAATAAATGTCATTGACTAATGCAAATAGATAGGAAGAAAGAATGGAGAGACAGGGAAAGAAAGACAGACAGAAACAGACAGAGACAGAGACAACAGATAGGGCAAGAACAAGCCCTATCTTGGAGTGGTGAAGATTGTTTACTGGCAAGAAGGGTGAGGGAGCTCTCCATGGTGATGGAAATATTCTATATCTTATTTTGGATAATTGGCTCATGGGCGTATACAATTGCCAAAACTCCTTGATCACTGGAAATCTGTACATTTTTGTAGGTTAACTAGACTTCAGTTAAAAACAAACATTTCTTTTGTGTATGTCTTTGGAAGGCTGATATATCAGCATTGCTTCTTTTTTGGAAACATCCACCACCCTCATTGACTATTCCTCTTCCTTTAATAACATTAAGTGGTTGTGTTGTTACACTCTGTTATTGACTTCTAGAGCACTGTGTTCCTGAGTAGGCTCTTTGCCATCCTGCCTGTTTCTTCCTGCTCTGCTGAAGACAAAGGGGCTTTCTTACTTGGACATATTTCTTCAGAGAAGTAGTTTTTACACGCCTTGCAGCAGTGGCTGTGTCATTGATGTTTCACAAGCTGCAAAAGTGTGGTAGAAGTGAAACTACATACTATTTCTTGACCCTTCAACTATGATTAGGCTTATTTGTGAGTTCCAAATGTTTTAACTCTACTAGGAACCCCATAGACTCTGACTTAGTACATTAGATGTGTATCTAGCCTTCAGAATAGTAAGAAATATCTAGCCCTGAGCCTGAAGTGAGCATTCTCTCCAATTTAACAGAACACCATCTCTGTTTTCACCACAGTTTCACCACTGTTTTTACCATTATTTTATCTATCTCTCTGTCCTGATGAATCAGGAGACAAAATATACAATTTCTCTTTGAGAAACTAGTCCTTCTCTCGAGCACACACATCTCTGCACAGGATGGAAGAGAGAATGTTACCTTTTTTTTTTTTTTTTTTTTTAAGCAGAGTTGTTTTTATTTTATTTTTGTTACATATGTATTGAAAGTCACCAAAGAGATCTTTGAAATTTTGGCCAGATCATATCAACTATCCACCCATAATTCAGATAAAACCTGAATTATCTCCAAATTTTACCCAAAGAAACAGCAGCATCTCTTTATACTCTAAAAGTGACTTCAGGAGCTGCCTCTCCATTATCACTATGACTTTATAATTATTTTCTTCCCATTTTTCTGACTCTGCTATAACCACATGTATTTTCCCTTCCTTTTTGATATTTTCTTAATGTTCCTTTTCCTCTCCAGCTTTACAGTTTTGGCACTGGCTATCTGTATCATCAAGAATGCTTTTCATTTATACAAATGAAAAAATTTTTTTTCATATTTTACCTTCCTGAAAATGTCTAATTCTCATATCTTAAGTTACAATCAACCACTTTCTCTTGAAATTCTCTGTTCCTTTCAGTCCTGTTTCACTTTTTCTTTTATTTCATATCATTTACAATGTGAAATGTAATTTAGTTACTATAAAACAGTGGGCTTCTCAGGTGGTTCAGAAGGTAAAGAAACTGCCTGCAATGCAGCAGACCTAAGTTTGATCCCTGGGTTGGGAAGCTGGAGAAGGGATTGGCTACCCACTCCAGTATTCTTGCCTGAGAGATCCCATAAACAGGGGAGGCTGGCAGGCTACAATCCATGGGTTGCAAAGAGTTGGACACAACTGAGCAACCAATGCACAAACACACTATAAGATAATAATGTATCATTTGTTGTCTATTGTCTGTCAGTAAGATGTAAGACTCAAATATGCAAGAAACTCTACCTCTCTTGTTCACTGATGTATCCTAGTGACAAGAACATGTTTGGCATAGGAGAACATCACTTTTGAATTGATCTGGGAGCAATAGATTATTCTATAGATAACAAACTAGGCTGTCTCCAACTTGATCTTGTCATAAGCAACTAATACAAGGAGGGAATTCTCTGCCAGTCCAGTGTTTAGGACTTGGCACGTTATTGTCAGAGCCCAGGTTCAATCCCTGGTCAGAGAACTAAGATCTGGCAGGCCACACAGCAAAGCCAAAAACAAAAACAAGAGCAAAATCAACAAACAAACAAAACAAGAAAGAGAGCAGCTATTTCAGATATTTATATTTCTTTTTTTCCTTAAATTTGACAGTACTGTAGTTGAAAGTAGCTCCTTTAGATGGTAGTCCTGGAGGCTGTTTCAAATATTCCATTTCTCTTCACTGGGCATAAATGAGAAATGCATTGACTTGACACACAGAAACTGATCCCCTGTGACTTAGCAGCCCATTGAATGTGTGCTGAAGGGATGTGAAATGTGTAGGTGTGGTCCTCTCTTTTTCTTTATCATGGTGATGGATGCTGTTCCCCACAGTGGGCATTTTATGAGGCTGTGGAACAGAAGGAGGATAGGTAAAATAAAACCCATAGGTAGGATGATAGATATGTGTCCTGAATCAGAAATAAAATATTATTGCTTTAAGCTCCTGAGATATTTTTGTTTTAAATTAGTGTAACTTAGAGACCATCCCAACTGATTAGTTCTTTTAGTGCTTTTCATATCTGTCTGCATCACTTTGTTGCTTGTCTTTTTTTTTTCATTCTAATATTGCTGTGGGCTTTGCCAGTAGCTCAGTGGTAAAGAATCTATCTGCAATGCAGGAGACGCAGAAAACTTGAGTTCCATCCCTGCGTTGGGAAGATCCCCTGGAGAAGGAAAAGGCAACCCTCTCCAGTATTCCTGCATGGGAAATCCCATGGACAGAGAGCCTGATGGGTTACAGTCCTTGGGGTCGAAAGAGTTGGACACAACTGAAGTGACTGAGCACAATATTGCTGTGGATAATGCCAGTAGTTAACCAGAAATATTCCTGCGAGTTGCCCCTCTGCTTAGCTCCACTGGGAGTGAAATTTCTTGGTACCTTACTTCTCTCAACCAGCTTGAAGCAGTGATCAATATACAGTAGCTTGGATTTCTGCCTAAACATTAAGAAACAAGAAAGAAAATCAATGGCCGCATTCAGAATGCAGCACAGGCTTGCAGTGGGAGGTCCGCATGTGAGTTCCACGGTCCCTCCTCCTCTGGGGAAAAGTTTTCCGAGAACATTAAGTAACATTCCATTAAACTCCTGGGGCCTTTTGAGTGTCTCTCTTTGCAGGCTGCTGACATAACATTGAATGCCTTCTCCTCAGAGGCGGAAACCCATACCGTGGTGGATGTTTCTGTGAATTTTGAATGCAGAGCAAACGGGTCACTTCCAAAGTGGTGAAGTGGTATGTGCTTAGGATTCTATAGCTTATAAATTTCCTCTCTACCAGTGAAGCTGTCAGATACTACTGTTATTCCCTCTGGATTTTGGTTGTCAGTTTCTAAGGGCAGGAAGATAATGCAGATTATTCCATGAAGATTGTGACTCTGAATCTTTTAGCAGGACTCTGCCCTGTTCAGTTCAATGAGGGGGCACAGATTTGAAATGAACACTTACTTACATTCGTATGGGTCAAATAAAGCCTTAGGCTCAGATTACTTCTAAAGTTCCTTTGCTTCCCACAGGACCAATGCCTCTATATATTTCTCTCAAAACTGTTCTTCGAAAGAGCAGCAGTGCAGTGCTCAGCCCACATTTTTTTTTCCTTATAGTAGGTCAGGAAGCTTTTTTTCCTTTTTTAATTGAAGTATAGTTGATGGCTTAGATAGTAAAGAATCCTTTTGCAATGCAGAAAGCCTGCTTGCTTTTTTTGATATTGAGCTCCATGTGTGGTGTTCTTATATTTGGGAGATTAATGACTTGTCAGTCACATCATTTGCAAATATTTTCTCCTGTTCTGTAGATTGTCTTTTCATTTTGTTTATGGTTGCCTTTGCTGTGCAAAAGCCTTTAATTAGGTCTCATTTGTTTATTTTTGTTTTTATTTCCATTACTCTTGGACACAGATCCAAAAATGTATCATAGGTATTTTATGTCAAAGAGTGTTCTGTCTATGTTTCCTCTAGGAGTTTTATAGTATCTGATCTTGCTTTTAGGTCTTTATTCCATTTTGAGTTTATTTTTGTGTATGGTATTAGGGAGTGTTATAACAGGTTCCTTTTATCTGTAGCTCTCCAATTTTCCCTGCATCACTTTTTGAAGAGACTACGTTTTCTCCATAGTCTGAAGTCAGGGAGTCTGATTCCTCCAGGGCTGTTTTGCTTTATCGGATTTGGGCTTCCCAGGTGGCGCCAGTAGTAAAGAGTCCACCTGCCAATGCAGAAGACCTAAGAGATTCAGGATCAATCCCTGGGTTGGGGAGATCCCCTGGGGTAGGAAATGACAACCAACTCCATTATTCTTGCCTGGAAAATTCCATGGGCAGAGGAGCTTGGTGGGCTACAGTTTATAGAGTCACAGAGAATTGGACAAAACTGAGCACATTTGGGGTCTAGCAAACTACAGGTTCGTTACGGTCCCTATCAAATTACCATCTTTCAGAGAACTAGATCAGCCCACCATTTTTAAGGTAGAACTCACTAGAAAGTGTGTTGCTTAGAGAATAACTGGATTCTGGCTAATGTAATATGAGCAACAAGTACTAGCCATTGTATGAGGGGCTCTGGGGAGCTGACAAAGGGAGGCTAATGGGAAGACTACAGAGTTCCCAGAGTCTGCTAAAAAGCTAGTTAAAATATTCTACAAGTCTTACCTGCCTTCAGAGTCCCAAATTTTCTTGACCTCTTACATCAGAACAGTTTTATTTTTCTACCCATGAAAACAGTTGGAAAAGTCATTTTCATCTTTTTTCTTGAACCATAAATCATTCTAAGTTATATCTAATGTGGAATTACACTCTGTTGACCCATAATTTTTAGCCACTTATGAAATAAGTTATTGGCTTTGATTACTTTCGCATGTGATCAGTATGTTTAGTTCTTGTCAAAAGTGGCCAATTTTAGAGCCATAAATTATTTTTCTCTACAGTGAAATGAAAGTCCTTGATGTTCTAATTGTAGGCATTACCTATTTCTTATAAATAGTTTAGCACTATGGAGAAATATACTGAAGAAAGATGAAATTCTACCATTTAAGGATAAAATCCATGAATATTTTGATTCATCTATCATATATTTTAAAATATGTATATTCTTACACACGTGCATATATGTATACTTATGCATGCACACAAGTAGATGGATAGATGTAGATAAATATTCTTATTCATTTTATAAAAGGATAGTTATTTTGATACATATACACAAGTAGATAGGTAGATATAGAGAAATATTTTTGTTCATTTTTGCACATTCGATCCCCAGTTGGGAAGGTCCCCTGGAGAAGGGAATGGCAACCCCTTCTGGTATTCTTGCCTGGGAAATCTCATGGACAGAAGAGCCTGGGGGGCTATAGTCTGTAAGGAAACAACTTAGTGACTAAACAACAACAATATTAATTATTATAGGAAAGCAATATATCCCATCTATATATATATACATAAAAATGAATGATTTGGAAATATTATTTTGTTTCAGACCAATGTAGCTCAGTTGAACACAACTAAGCACACATATAGAAAGATAATTATTTTTGCTAATGACTGTGTCATAGTCTTGGTTTTGAATGCTTCCTAACAGAAGAATTCAAAATTAACATTGATAATATGTGCCAGAAATGGCATCTTCAGCAAATTCTTCTTGTCTCATGAACTTGACTATACATGGGAAAGTCTCTTTTGCTTCTTGACTGTTTTCTGGAACTAACTTGTTAATCTCATATAAGATACTATAAACTTCAATTATCTTTCCAATAGTGATGTGCCTTTCTACTTAGATTAGCCAAAGTGAGTTTCTCTTATAACGTGTAAAACATATATAACCATTTACTTCTTTATTCTGCTTTCTCAGTTTATTCTTGCTCTTTTCTGGCTTCTCAGTTCAGTGTTTGGTTAGAGTAGGAGAAAAGGGAAAGGATGAGAAAATACTCTAGAGCACTTCTTCCTCACACACATATTCCTCTCTAATTACTCTTGCTTTCTGACACTAATAGGGCTTCCCTGGTGGCTCAGATGGTAAAGAATCTGCCTGCAATGCAGGAGACACAGGTTTGATCCCTGAGTTTTGAAGATCCCTGGAGAAGGAAGTGGAAACCCACTCCAGTATTCTTGCCTGGAGAATTCCATGGAGAGAGGAGTCTGGCAGATTACAGTCCATGAGGTCACAAGGAGGTGGAAACAATTAAGAAACTAATTCTTTCACTACTACTTTTCTATCACTAACACAGCATATAATAATATCCCCAAAATTTATTTCATGTTCAGCATCTATTAAAAAGTCCTATCCCTTTTTAATAATTGAAACATATGAACCACAAAACATTTACCATGATGAAAAGACCAAAATGATAAAAAAGAGTGAGAGATGAAAAAGTTCATACATTTACTGCAAGGATGCACTGTTCAAGACAAATTATATACCATGTCTTCTAAAAATCTTATGTGATATAAATTATATTTCTCAATTTATTAATATGAATGTGGGTATAGAGAAAGAGGGAATGATTTGCTGAGAGTCATATAATTGATGATGTCAGAATGTAAACTAGATTATTCAAGATAATTGAATTATAATTCAAGATAATTTAAGCTATATATCATCTTTTTCCTCCTAATTTTTAAGTACATTTAATTTTGTCCCTCATTTTAGAGCACAAATTAAAATTAAAGACAGTGAGTGTGAAAATATGACAAATTGAAATCCTATAATATTTTCCAAATTCCTTGTTACCATTAACAATAAACTCATCATCACTCTCTCTTAAAGGACTAAATCTTACTCTGAGGTCATTTATAGGCGCTTAAGTGGGCAAGGAATCTCAGATCAGAGTTAACAGGGTTAAGGGCTGGCTACTTTATTATAGGGTTCATACTTCAAAAACTGTTAACAAAATTTTAATACTGTGGTAACAAAGCATTAAACCAAGTATGGGTGCTTCAAGCATAAGAATTTGTCTGACTACACAGGTTACAGATTTATGAACCTGTTCCTGATTTGTGAACACCCTTCCAAATAATACAATTTGGATTGGTAATTGTATAAAGGCCTTTCCTAGTAGCTCAGAAGATAAATTGTATAAATAGAGAATATAGGTCACAAGTTGCTAATTACTACAGCTAAATGGTAAGATGAAGTCATTATAATATACTTTTTACATTGTATATTGAATTTTCTGTAGTAAACATTTAAAAAGAAAAAAAGTTGAAAATATTGAACTGAGAAAGTTTCATGTGTATGGAAGACCAGATCAATGTAACAAACACATAATCAAGACAGAAAATAGTAAATAAATAAATAAATAAATAATAGGATAGAATATGATAACCCTGAAAGATAGTTGAAAAGGATCTGATAAACACACAAATTATGTCCAAAGGATTAGAACAAAAAATGTGTTCAGAAATAATAAAAGAATTATTCTAGTATAAGAACTTAGAAGAAAGTAGGTTTTAACTTCTCCAAATCAGGAGTATTTGAGACTGTGGATCAAAATATAACCTCTATACAATGGCAAAACAATACAGAGTGATTGGAATATACAGGTAAATTTGCTGAAATATAATAAGAAAGAATTCTAAACAAATCCTAGGGAAGCTAACTACTAAAGTAATCTGGAAATGACAAGAATTCAGGCTGGCCTCAGATTTCCCTCTAATAAGATTCTGTGAAAGAAGATTATATAAAAACATCTACAAAGTTCTGGATGAAAGAGAATATGCCCCAAGAATCTCTTTCAAGTAACAGATAGCAGAAAGGTATTTAGGCTTTTACTAATCCAAGAAATATAGTGCATATAAACCCATCTTGAAAAGAAAAATCCACTCTTGATAATGAAATCTAGCCAATCTGGAGATGAACTCAGTAAAGAACTCAGGAATAGGAAAATATGCTAAAAAGGACTGATTATGCTAATTAACTGTTAAAATATGCTATAAGGATGAAAAATTCTACACATTATAGTTATAAAAATGGAGACGAGTTCTTGGCAACTGTGAAAATGTTTTCTAATAAGCAATCCGTATTTATAGTTAAGAGCTTCCCATGTGGCTCAGTGGTAAAGAACCCACCTTCCATTGTAGGAGACACAGAAGACTTGGGTTCAATCCCTGGGTCTGGAAGATCTCCTAGAGAAGGAAATGGAAACCCACTCCCATATTCTTGCCTGAGAAATCACATGGCAAGCCAGGACAGAGGACCCCGGCAGGCTGTAGGATACAACTAGGCAAATGACCCATGCACGCATATTCATAGTTCAGGTGAACTGAGCAGAAATATATATGTCCTCATTTCTAATTGCAGTAAATTAGCAGCCAATGTCTAAAACTGAAATTTGTCTCAGAAAAAAAAAAAAAAAGTGATAAGTAATCAAGTTTTCTTCATGCTTTTATCTTGAAGATATCTTTTATAAAGAAATATATTGGGGGTAGCTGCTCAACATGCAAATAATCTTTTGACGAAATTCTGGCGGAGAAAGTAGTCCTTCCATTCCCTCTGCCGTCTTGCTCAATAACACCCAGCTGTGGATGTGACGGGTGATAGAAGTAAAGTCTGATGCTGTAAAGACAAATATTGCATAGGAATCTGGACTGTTAGGTCTATGAATCAAGGCAAATTAGAAGTGTCAAACAGGAGATGGCAAGAGTGAACATTGACATTTTAGGAATTAGTGAGCTAAAATGGACTGGAATGACTGAATTTAACTCAGATGACCATTTTATCTACTACTGTGGGCAAGAATCCCTTAGAAGAAATGGAATAGCCATCATACTCAACAAAGAGTCCAAGATGCAGTACTTGGATGCAATCTCAAAAGTGATAGAATGATCTCTGTTCATTTCCAAGACAAACCATTCAATATACAGTAATCCAAGTCTATGCCCTGGCCAGTAATGCTAAAGAAACTGAAGTCAAACTTCAGCTCTTTATAGGTTCTATGAAGACCTACCAAAACCTTCTAGAACTAACACCCCCCAAAATTGTCCTCTTCATTATGGGGGAATGGAATGCAAAAGTAGGAAGTCAAGAGATACCTGGAATAATAGACAAATTTGGCCTTGGAGTACAAAACGAAGCACAGCAAAGGCTAGCAGAGATTTGTCAAGACAATGCACTGCTCATAGCAAACACCCTCTTCCAATAACACAAGAGAAGACTCTACACACGGACATCACCAGATGATCAATACCAAATTCAGATTGATTGTATCCTTTGCAGCTAAAGATGTAGAAACCCTATACAGTTAACAAAAACAAGACTGGAAGCTGACTATGGCTCAGATCATGAACTCCTTATTGACAAATTCAAGTTTAATTTCAAGAAAGTAGGCAAAACCACTAGACCATTCAGGTATGACCTAGATCAGTTCACTTATGATTATACAGAGGAAGTGACAAATAGATTCAAGACATTAGATCTGATAAACAGAGTGGCTGAAGAACTATGGACAGAGGTTCATGACATTGTACAGGAGGCAGGGATCAAGACCATCCCCAAGAAAAAGAAACGCAAAAAAGCAAAATGGCTGTCTGAAGAGGCCTTACAAATAGCTGTGAAAAGAAAAGAAGTGAAAGGCAAAGGAGACAAGGAAAGATATACCCATTTGGATGCAGATTCCAAAGAATAACAAGGAGAGATAAGAAAGCCTTCCTCAGTGATCGGTGCAAGGAAATAGAGGAAAACAATACAATGGGAAGGACTAGAGATGCCTTCAAGAAAATTAGAAATACCAAGGGAACATTTCATGCAAAGATGGGCACAATAAAGGACAGAAAAGATATGGACCTAACAGAAGAAGAAGATATTAAGAAGAGGTGGAAAGAATACACAGAAGAACTATACAATAAAGATCTTCATGACCCAGATAGCTATGATAGTGAGATCACTCACCTAGAGACAGACATCCTGGAATGCAAAGTCAGTGGGCCTTAGGAAGCATCACTATGAACAAAGCTAGTGGAGGTGATGGAATTCCAGTTGAGCTATTTCAAATCCCAAAAATGATTTAGCATATTCTGCGTTTTCTAACCCTGAGATGCATCTTTAAAAGGCACAAAATTGCCAATTCCTCAATCACAATAAAATTTTGATTAGATTTAATGTGCATTTGTATTGATATTTTGGCCATATTTTCATATCTGTTGTTAGTGAAAATAAAATCTTCAAATTACAACAAGCATTAGCATATTCTAAATAAATATTATCATAAGACATATTAGACATACACATAAAAGTCTGTCAAAACCTGCCATGGTTTCCCACCTTTAATCCACATTTTATTGTGTATCCTTGGATAATTTGCAAGTTATCCAGAAAGTGCCTGCTATCTGGTCAGCCTCAAAAAAGACTATATTTTAAAATGTGCTCATAGTGTGACAATTGTGGCAAAGTAAAAATATCCAAAATTAAAAATCAGAAGAGGAGACATTAAGTGTGGGCTTTATGGCTTTATAGTTTTGTAAACTCCTCAGATTATTTAAGGGGAATTGCAATAATTGTTCTATTGTTGGATAAAAGGAGGCTAGTGTGTGTAATTCAGCCCTAAAGCCAGTCACCTGCTCGTCAGGTGTGCAGCAGCCGAGGCCCAGGTCCCTGGACCCATTTCTCTATGTGCTACTCTGAACATTTACCATCCTTTGACCTTCTTATATTCTCACTTCAGACACCTGCCCGTGACTTTCTTTCTGCTCCCAGGTCACAGGCACTCACTCCTGAGGCACTCGCCAGTGGGGGGTACTCCTTGGTCACTTCCTAACTTGTGCTTTTGACCATGGTTTGTGTTCTCCAAGTCACACGGCTGATGGTGGAGTAGAAGGATGTGTGTTCATCTTCTCCTGTGAGAACTCCAAAACTGCAACTAACAAAAAGTGATACCACACATCCAAGAGAAATGGAGAAGCCCCAAGAAGACAATAGGAGGGGCAAAATCATGTTTAGAATCAAACCACATACCTACCATAGAAGCTAGGAGGGCTCAAGCAAAACATTGTATGCACAAGGGCCCAGGAGAAAGGAGCAATGACCCCACAGGAGACTAACCCAGACTTATCTATGAGTGTCCAGGAGTCTCTGGCAGAAGCATGGGTTGACAGTGGCTGCCATGGGATCAGGGGCACTAAATGCAACAATTCTTGCATAAGCCCTTTTGAAGGAGGGCACCATTATTGCCATTACCCCTACCAGAGTTTGCCCTCAGGACAAACTATGGGAGGGGCGGGGGGAGGGGGACACAGCCCCACCCTCAACAGAAAGCTAGATTAAAGATTTACTGAACATGGCCCTGCCCATCAGAGCAAAACCCAGATTAATCTCACGACTAGACCCACAACTAGTCTTTCCCATCAGGAAGATTCCACAAGCCTTTTATCCTTATCCATCATAAGGCAAACATAATGGAAACAACAATTACAGAAAACTAACCAAACTGATCATTTGGATTATAGTCTTGTCTAACTCAATGAAACTATGAGCCATGCCATGTAGGGCCACCCAAGATGGACAGGGCATGGTGGGGAAATCTGACAAAATGTGGTCCACTGGAATATTGGCAAACAACTTCAGTATTCTTGCCTTTAGAACCCCATGAACAGTATGAAAAGGCAAAAAGATATGACACTGAAAGATGAACACCCCAACGTCAGCAGGTGTCCAGTATGCTACTGGAGAAGAATAGCACCCAAAAGAAGGAAGAGGCTGAGCCAAAGAGAAAAACAACACCCAGTTGTGGAAATGACTAGCAATGGAAGTAAAGTCTGATGCTGTAAAGAACAATATTGCATAGGAACTTGGAATGTTAGGTCCATGAATCAAGGCAAATTGGACGTGATCAAACAGGAGATGGCAAGAGTGAACATAAACATTTTAAGAATCAGTGAACTAAAATGGACCGGAATGGGAGTATCTAATTCAGATGACCATTATATCTACTACTGTGGGCAAGAATCCCATAGAAGAAATGCAGCAGTCCTCATAGCCAACAAAAGAGTCAGATATGCAGTTCTTGGGCACAATCTCCAAAATGATCAAATGGTCTCTGTTCATTTCCAAAGCAAACCATTCAACATCACAATAATCCAAGTCTATGCCTCAATCACAAATGCTGAAGAAGCTGAAGTTTAACGGTTCTATGAAGACCTACAAGACCTTCTAGAACTAACATCAAAGAAATAAAATAAAATACGTCCTTTTCATCATAGGGAACTGCAATGCAAAAGTAGGAAATCAAGAGATACCTGGAGTAATAGTCATGTTTGGCTTTGAGTACAAAATGAAGCAAGTCAAAGGCTAAGAGAGTTTTGCCCAGAGAATTCACTGGTCATAGCAAACACTCCCTTCCAACAACACAAGAGATGACTCTACATTTGGACATCATCAGATGGTCAATACTGATATCTGATTGATTATATTCTTTGAAGCCAAAGATGGAGAAGCTCTATACAGTCAGCAAAAGCAAGATCAGGACCTAAATGTGGCTGAAATCATGAAATTTGTAATGCAAAATTCAGACATAAATTGAAGAAAGTTGGGAAAACCACTAGACCACTCAGGTAGGACCTAAATCATATCCCTTATGACTATACAGTGAAAGTGACAAATAGATTCAAGGTTTATATCTGATAGAAAGAGTGCCTGCAGAACTATGACAGTATGTATGTATGACAGAACTATGACAGTTAGTAACACTGTACAAGAGACAGTGATCAAAACCATCCCAAGAAGAAGAAATGGAAAAAGGCAAAATGGTTGTCTAGCAAGGCCTTACAAATAGCAGAGAAAAGAAGAGAAGGAAAAGGCAGAGAAGAAAAGGAAAGATATATCCATTTGAAAGCAGAGAATAACAAAAAGAGATAAGAAAGCATTCCTAAGTGATCAATAAAAAGCAATATAGGGAAAAAATATAATGGAAAGACTAGAGATCTCTTCAAGAAAATTGGAGATACCAATGGAATATTTTGTGCAAAGATAAGCACAATAAAGGACAGAATTGGTATGGACTTAACAGAAGTAGAAGATATTGAGAAGATGTGGCAAGAATACACAGAAGAACTATACAAAAAAGATCTTTATGACCCAGATAACCACAATGGTGTGATTACTCACTTAGAGCCAGACATCCTGGAATGCAAAGTCCAGTGAGTCTTAGGAGGCATCACTAAAAATAAAGCTAGTGGAGGTGATGGAATTCTAGTTTAGCTATTTCAAATTCTAAAAAATGATGTTGTGAAAGTGCTGCACTCATCATGCCAGCAAATTTGGAAAATTCAAGAGTGGTCACAGGACTGGAAAAGGTCAGTTTTCATCCCAATCCCAAAGAAAGGCAATGGCAAAGAATGTTCAAACTATTAGACAATTGCATTCATCTCACATACTAGTAAAGTTATGCTCAAAATTCTCCAAGCTAGGTTTCAGCAGTACCTGAATGGAGAATTTCCAGATGTTCTAGCTGGATTTAGAAAAGGTAGAGGAACCAGAAATCAAATTGCTGATATCCATTGGATCATAGAAAAAACAAGAGAATTCGAGAAAAACACCTACTTCTGCTTCATTGACTGCAGTAAAGCCTTTGACTGCGTGGATCACAACAAACTAGAAAATTCTTCAAGAGATGGGAATAACAGACCACCTTACTTCAGTTCAGCTGAATTCAGTTGCTCAGTCATGTCTGACTCTTTGTGACCCCATGGACTGCAGCACGCCAGGCTTTCCTGTCCAGCACAAGCTCGCGGAGCTCATTCAAACTCATGTCCATCGAGTCAGTATTACCATCCAACCATCTTATCCTCTATTATCCCCTTCTCCTGCCTTCAATTGTTCCCAGCATCAGGGTGTTTTCTAGTTAGTCAGTTCTTCCCATCATGTGGCCAAAGCATTAGAGTTTCAGCTTCAGTATCAGTCGTTCTTATTAATATTCAGGACTGATATCCTTTAGGATTGACTAGTGGAATCTCCTTGCAGTCCAAGGGATGTTCAAGAGTCTTCTCCAACACTGCAGTTAAAAGCATCAATTCGACATTCAGCTTTCTTTGTAGTCCAACTCTCACATCCATACATGATTACTGAAAAAACCAGAGCCTTGACTAAGCAGACCCTTGTTGGCCAAGTAATGTCTCTGCTTTTTAATATGCTGTCTATGTTGATCATAACTTTTCTTAAAAGGAGCAAGCATCTTTTAATTTCATGGTTGCAGTCACCATCTGCAGTGATTTTGGAGCTCAAAAAATAGTCTGCCACTGTTTCTCCACTATTTCCCTGTCTATTTGCCATGAAGTGATGGGACTGAATGCCATAATCTTAGTTTTCTGAATGTTGAGTTTTAAGCCAACCTTTTCAGTCTCCTCTTTCACGTTCAAGAGGCTCTTTAGTTCTTCTTCACTTTCTGCCATAAAGGTGGTGTTATCTGCAATTCTGAGGTTATTGATATTTCTCCTGGCAATCTTGATTCCAGCTTGTGCTTCATCCAGCCAGGCATTTCATAAGATGTTCTCTGCATATAAGTTAAACAAGCAGAGTGACAATATGCAGCCCTGATAAGCTCCTTTCCTGATTTGGAAAGTCTGTTTTTACATGTTCAGTTCTAACTGTTGCTTCTTGACCTGCATACAGATTTCTTAGGAGGCAGGTCAGGCGGTGTGGTATTCCAATCTCTTTTAGAATTTTCCACAGTTTTTGTTTTGATCCACAGAGTCAAAGGATGTGGGGTAGTCAATAAAGCAGAAGAAGATGTTTCTCTGGAACTCTCTTGTTTTGTTTTGTTTTTTTTTTTTTTTTTTTTTGATGATCCAACAGATACTGGTGATTATGATGGGGGAGTTTATAATTTCCTTGGTTCTGTCTCGTTGCAACAAAAATTTGAATGTATGGATGGACCGTGTTACAGCCCTCAGATGGACCAGTGTTACAGCCCATGGAAGGACCAGTGTCATGGCTCAGTTTTATTTAGAAAGCAAAGAAAATACATCCTGGAGGCGTGAGGGTGGGCAGACCCAAAAGATTAGAAGAGAAAAAGAGCTGCCAGCCCATTTCTTGCCCCTCTTTTTATATATTTTTTTTCTCCTCCCCATCAGCCTACCCTATGTCAATTGTGCTAGCCAGAAGGGCTGCTTGTTTTACCTGAGGTCTTCACTCAGGTCCTCAGACCTTCCTTTGTTCTATTTTTGTGGGCTTTTCCCTTGTCTTTTAGCCACTGTCATTCTTGACTCTTTTTCATATTCTAACTACCCAACAGTTTGATCTCTGGTTCCTCTCCCTTTTCTAAATCCAGCTTGAACAACTGGAACTTCACGGTTCACATACTGTTGAAGCCTGACTTGGAGAATTTTGAGCATTACTTTGCTAGCGTGTGATATGAGTGCAATTGTGTGGTAGTTTGAACACCTATTGGCATTGCCTTTCTTAGCGATTAGAACGAAAACTGATCTTTTTCAATCCTGTGGCCACTGCTGTGTTTTCCAAATGGCTGTCATATTGAGTGCAGCACTTTCACAGCATCATCTTTTAGAGTTTGAAATAGCTGAACTAGAATTCCATCACCCCCACTAGCTTTGTTTATAGTGATGCTTCCTAAGGCTCACTTAACTTTGCATTCCAAGATGTCTGGCCCTGGGTGGTTATCTGGGTCGTTAAGACCTTTTTTGCATAGCTTTTCTGTGTATTCTGGCCACCTCTTCTCAATATCTTCTTCTTCTGTTAGGTCCATATCTTTTCTGTCCTTTATTGTGCCCATCTTTGCATGAAATGTTCCCTTGGTATCTCTAATGTTCTTGAAGAGATCTCTAGTTCTTCCCATTGTATTGTTTTCCTCTATTTCTTGCATTCATCCCTGAGGACGGTTTTCTTATCTCTCTTGTGATTCTTTGGAACTCTGCATTCAAATGGGTATATCGTTTTTAACTCCTATGCCTTTAGCTTCTCTTCTTTTCTCAGCTATTTGTAAGGCCTCCTCAGACAACCGTTTTGCCTTTTATAATTTCTGTTTCTTGGGGACTCTCCTGATTACTGGCTCCTGGACAATGTCATGAACCTCTATCCATAGTTCTTCAAACACTCTGTTTATCAGACCTAATCCCTTAAATCTATTTCTCATTTCCACTGTATCATTGTAAGGGATTTGATTTAGCTCATACCTGAATGGTCTAGTGGTTTTCCCTACTTTCCTCAATTTAAGTCTGAATTTGGAAATAAGGAGTTCATGACCTGAGCTGCAGAAATCTCCCAGTCTTGTTTTTGCTGACTGTATAGAGCTCCTCCATTTTTGGCTGCAAAGAATATAACCACCTTACTTGCTTCCTGCAAAATCTGTATGCAGGTCAAGTAGCAACAGTTAGAACCAGACATTGAACAATGGACTGGTTCTAAATTGAGAAAAGAGTTCATCAAGCCTGTATATTGTCACCTTGCTTATTGAACTTATATGCAGAGTACATCATGTGAAATTCTGGACTGGATAAAGCACAAGCTGAAATCAAAATTGCCAGGAGAAATATCAATAACCTCAGATATGCAGATGACACCACCCATATGACAGAACACATAGAGGAACTAAAGAGACCGAAGAGTAACTAAAGAGAGCCTCTTGATGAAAGTGAAAGAGGATAGTGAAAAAGCTGTCTTAAACTCAGCATTCAAACAATGTAAATCATGGCATCTGGTCCCATAACTTCAGGGCCAAAAGATGGGGAAACAATGGAAAGTGACAGACTTATTTTCTTGAGCTCCAAAATCACTGCAGATGTTCACTGCAGTCATGAAATTAAAAGATACTTGCTCCTTGGAACAAAAGCTGTGACCAACCTAGACAGCATTTTAAAAAGCAGAGACATTAGTTTGCCAACAAAAGTCCATCTGGTCAAAGGTATGGCTTTTCCAGTAGTTTTGTATGGATGTGAAAGTTGGACCATAAAGAAAGCTGAGCACTGAAGAATTGATGCTTTTGAATTCTACTTGGAGAAGACATTTGAGAGTGCCTTGAACAGCAAGGAGATAAGCCAGTCAATCCTAAAATCAGTTCTGAATATTCATAAGAAGACTGATGCTGAATCTCTGGTACTTTGCCCACCTGAAGAACTGATTCATTGGACAAGACCCTGATGCTGGGATAGATAGAAGGCAGGAGGAGAAGAGGATGACAGAGGATGAGATGGTTGGATGGCATCACTGACTTGATGGAGAGTTTGAGTACGTCCTGGCAGTTGGTGATGGACAAGGAAACCTGGCATGATGAAATTCATGGGTTGGAAAGAGTCAGACATGACCTAGAAACTGAAAAGAACGGATGATTTGTATTCTCCATTACTCCATGACCTATATCCATTATGGTTACTATAGATGTCTCTCAGGAGAAAACTAACTTGCAAATTTTGTGGTGATGGTTCATCCGCTAAGACATGTCCGACTCTTGCAACCTCATAAATTGTACCCACAAGTCTCCTCTGTCCTCTGTCAATGAGGAGAAGGCAATGGCACCCCACTCCAGTACTCTTGCCTGGAAAATCCCATGAATGGAGGAGCCTGGTAGGCTGCAGTCCATGGGGTCGCTAAGAGTCAGACACAAATGAGCAACTTCACTTTCACTTTTCACTTTCATGCATTGGAGAAGGAAATGGCAACCCACTCCACTGTAGGATTCTACAAATTTTAATATTATATATAGTTATATTGGATAAAAAGGTTTTTTCATCACCTCTTATATACCTGTTTTCATATGCTGATCTTTAATATAAGTTATATATATAAATGAATTAAACATACAGTTAATCAAAAAAGGCCAGTGGACCATAAACATGAAGCACTGCAAATGCTTTTGTGTCCATTAATATTCACAAGATTAATGAGAATAGAGTGACCCTGAGATCAGGTGGCTGACTGGACACCACCTTGGTCCCTCGAGACAAAGGCATGCCATCAGTAAGTCATGTCTGACTCTTTGCAACTCCATGGACTGTAGCCAGCCAGACTTCTCTGTCCATGGGATCTCTCCAGCTCAAATAGTGGAGTGGGTTGCCATTTCCTTCTCCAGGGGATCTTCTCGACCCAGGGATCAAACTCATGTATCCTGTGTCTCCTGTATGAGCAGGCAGATTTTTTTTAGCACTTAAGCCACCTGGGAAGTCCCAGAGGTGTTCAGGTGTCAGGTCAAATCTCTTTCCAGTGATTCTCACAGAGCCCTGAGTTACAAAATGGTAAAAAATGCTTGCATCTTGGAAGGAAAGCTATGACAAACTTAGCATATTAAAAAGCAAAACCATCACTTTGCTGACAAAGTGTTATATAGTCAAAGTTGTGATTTTTCAGTAGTCATGTATGGATCTGAGAGTTGAACCATAAAGAAGGCTGAGTGCTGAAGAATGGATACCTTTGAATTATGGAGCTGGAGAAGACTGCTAAAGTCCCTTGGACTGCAAGGAGATCAAATGAGTCAATCCTAAAGGAAATCAAACCTGAATATTCATTGGAAGGACTGATGCTGAAGCTGAAGCCCCAGTACTTTGGTTACCTGATAGGAAGAGCCAACCCACTGGAATAGAACCTGATGCTGGGAAAGACTGAAGGCAAAAGAAGAGGGCAGCAGAAGATAAGATGGTTGAATGGCATCACTGACTCAATGGACATGATTCTGAGGTAACTCCAGGAGATAGTGAAGGGCAGGGAAGCTTGGCATACTGCAGTCCATGGGGTTGCATAGAGTCGGACAACTTAGTGACTGCACAACAGCACTGGTCTAGGGGCTCTACCAGGAATGAAACTTTATTGTACACACTGATTAATTAATGGTTTTTATAAGTCTTGAGATCATGTCCTCATAGTAACGTTTGAATGGGGTGATGACCATCATGTTGGAATTCCTCTAGTTCATGTATTTAATAACTGTCCTTGGCTAAGGGAAGATTAATTTTTATGAGGTAGTGGAAGTGAATATGATCAAAAACAAATTCCCCGAAACACTAAGTAGATTTTATTGTTAAAGAGAAAAAGGAAGGTTTTTGGATCGGAAAATAAACCTAACTAGATATGTTCATTCAGACATAAATATAAATTAGATTGTCTAAATTTTTAAAAGTTGCAATGGAAGCATGTAACACCGGTTTTATGAATAATTGTAATGGTAAGGTTGTTTGCAAAACATAATAATTATGTTCAATTGTTCCCATTAAACTTAATGAAATGTAAGCCTTCCACAGAATATTGGATGGGAGAGTTTACATGCAAACGTCTATGCAGTATGGATGACTGGAACAAAACTGATGAGAAAGGGGGAAGCAGAAAATTTTTTGAAGCTGTGGATAATCTTTCATTCTTCAGTTCAGTTCAGTCACTCAGTTGTGTCCGACTCTTTGCAACCCCATGAATCGCCACATGCCAGGTCTCTCTGTCCATCACCAACTCCCAAAGTTTACTCAAACTCATGTCCATCAAGTCAGTGATGTCATCCAACCATCTCATCTTCTGTCATCCCCTTCTCTTCCTGCCCCCAATCTCTCCCAGCATCAGGATCTTTTTCAATGAGTCAACTCTTCGCATTAGGTGGCCAAAGTATTGGAGTTTCAGCTTCAGCATCAGTCCCTCCAATGAACACCCAGGACTGATCTCCCTTAGGATGGATTGGTTGGATCTCCTTGCAGTCCAAGGGACTCTCAAGAGTCTTCTCCAACACCACAGTTCAAATGCATCATTTTTTTGGTGCTCAGCTTTCTTCACAGTCCAACTCTCACATCCATACATGACCACTGGAAAAACAATAGTATTGACTAGATGGACGTTTGTTGGCAAAGTAATGTCTCTGCTTTTTAATATGCTATCTAGGTTAGTCATAACTTTCCTTGCAAAGAGTAAGCACCTTTTAATCTCATGGCTGCAATCAACATCTGCCGTGATTTTGGAGCCCAGAAAATAAAGTCAGCCACTGTTTCCCCATTATTTGCCATGAAGTGATGGGACCAGATGCCATGATCTTAGTTTTCTGAATGTTGAGCTTTAAGCTATTGACTATTGATAAAATAGACTAAATATGTCATTTGACTTGTGGCCCACAGTAGAACTTTCCTGCTTCATTTTGTTAGAGCTGTTGTAACAAAGTACCACACACTGGTTGCCCTTAAGCAATAGAATTTTATTTTTTCACGATTCTGGAGGCTCGAGGTCTGAAATCCAGGCCTCAGGAGAATCGTAGATGACCATCTTCTCCCTGTGTCATTATATGGTCCTCTTCCTCTATGGATCTTTGTCCAGATTTCCTCTTCTTATAAGGACACCAGATGTATTAGATTAGGATCCACTCTGAAAAAAATGAAATTATTTTCATTTCATTATTGCTTTTATGCTCAGTTGTGTCCAACTCTTTGTGACCCCATCGATTGTAGCCCTCCAGGCTCTTCTGTCCATGGAATTCTCCAAGCAAGAATAGTGGAGTGGGTTGTCATTTCCTACTCCACGGGATCTTCCCGACCCAGGAATGGAACCCATCTCCTGCATTTGCCAAGGAATTTTTTAAAAGCTGAGCGACCTGGGAAGCCCAACATGACACCACATTTTAATTACCTCTTTAAAGAACCTGTATTCAAATACAGTCATATTCTGAGATACTAGGGGTTAGAACTGCAACTTATAAATTTTAATGGGACACAATTCAATTCTTTACCAAGAAAAGCTTTATTTCCTTTTAATTTTTTTTTTTTTAATTTAAAAGATGTGAGTTTACTTGCACGAAAAGAACTATAATGAATTTTGAGAATGGAAAAGTGAGAGAATGATTGGATTCTCCCTTCAATGAATTTACTTTGGACTAAGAGAAATAGGTATGTCAGTTACCAAGTCACATTAATTTTAAAGTAGAAGTTCATGAGAGGCAGAGACACTTAGAGAGGGATGCATTCCTTTAAGAATAAGCATAGGGATGCATCACATGTAAGTAATATTTACTAGGTTTCTAGGAATTTGAGAATCTTTCTGGGGAGCTAAAGAAGAACTTTCAAAATGAGGTAAACTGTGCAAAATGGAAAATAGAAAATACAAATAAAGTCTCCACAAATGGCAGTATCCTTGGTGTAACTGTATTTTGCAGTTGGAGAGGTATTGATAAAAGAGGCGTGGCACACAGGTAACCTTACATGAAGCAAATCTCAAAATAATTGTGCTAAGGGACCAAAAAAAGCCAAACAACAAAACATAATTTATTCAATTATTTTATTTTTTTAATTGTGAATTTAAAAATTATTTGTAATGAATGAAGAAATCAGGAGAGTGTGTGACAGATATATTCAGCTTTTTTTGGCTGTGATGAACTTCACCGATGTATGTATATGTCAACAAGAATCAAACTGTCCACTCTAAATAAATGTAGTTTTGCATATGTCCATTATACACCTATAATACTGCTAAATGAAAGCAGTTATATAGAGAAAGGAGGTAGGTTGCTGCCTTTATAAGTAATATCATTTGTGTGCTGGTCATAGATGTTCCACAGTGTCGAGGAACTTATCTACTGCTACTAGTTTACTGAATTTTTATCAGGAATCAATGCTATATTTTGCCAAATTATTTTTCTAGATGGTAATACAGCATTTAATAATTAGCATGTTAATATGGGAATATGTAATGATTACTGTTTTATTTAGACTTTACTTTTAGTGTAGTTTTAGGTTCACAGCAATTGAGGGAAAGTTATTTCCATGAACTCAAGCCCACACAGGCAGAGCTTGTGTCAACATTCCCCACTAGATGGCCAAACCATCTACAATAAATGAACCTACGTGCACATGACTTTATCACCCAAAATCTGTTGTTCATATTAGGATTCACTCTTGGTGGTGTGTATTCTACGGGTTTGGACAAATGTGTAATGCATGTATCTATCATTATGGTTATCACAGAGTATTTTCACTGCCTTAAAACTCTTCTATGTTCCACCTATTCATTCCTCCCCTCCTTCTTCCAACCCCTAGCAACCATTGATCCTTTTACTGTCTTCATAGTTTTGACTTTTCTAGAATGTCATAGTTGAAGGAACTTCCCAGGTGATGCTGGTGGTAAAGAACCTGCCTGCCAGTGCAGGAGACATAAGAGATGTGGGTTCAATCCCTGGGTCAGGAAGGTCCCCTGGAGAAGGAAATGGCAACCCATGGCAGTATTCTTGCCTGAAGAATTCCATTGACAGGGAAATCTGGTGGGCTATAGTCCATAGGATCACATGTAGTCAGACACAACTGAAGCAACATAGCACACACACATATAGTTGAAATCATAGAGTTTGTAGTCTTTTCAGACTGACTTCTTTCATTTATATATCTATTCCTTTACTGAAGGACATCTTGGTTGCTTCTATGTTTGACAATAATGAATAAAGCTGACATAAAGATCCATCCATTTATGTTTAGCTTTGTAAAAACAAAGCAAAACAAAACAAACTTCCAAACTTGCTGTACCATTTTGCGTACCTATGAGAAATAAATGAGAGTTCCTTTTGCTCTGTATCATTGCCAGCATTTGGTGATGTCCATGTTTCAGATTTTGGTCATTCTAACAAGTGTATAGGTGTATCTCATTGTTTCAAATTGCATTTTCCTGATCTGATGGCATATAACATGCATCATCTTTTCATATGCTTCTTTACTGTTTGTGGATCTTCTTTGGTAAAATGTCTCTTAAGATCCTTTGCCAGTTTTAAATTGTGTGTTTGTTTTCTTATCATTGAGCTTCAAGAGTTGCATATCAGATTTGTGTATTTTGGATAACATTCCTTTATCATATGTGTCTTTTGCACGTATTTTCTCATAGTTTTCTATACCAACTGCATCATTTCACAATTCCACCAACAGTTCACAAGGGTTTCATTTTCTCTACTATCTCACTGACAGTTGGTATTTTCTGTTTTGTTTAATGGTAGCCATCCCAATGGATGACCTTCCCAGGTGGCTCAGCTGTAAAGAATCTATCTGTAATGCAGGAGATGCGGATTTGATCCCTGGGTCAGGAAGACCCCCTGCAGAAGGAAATGGCAACCCACTCCAGTATTCTTGCCTGGAGAATCCCATGGACAGAGAAGCCTGGTGAGCTACAGTCCATGGGGTCACAAAGAGTCGGGACGTGACTGAGCGACTAAACATCAAAAGCAATAACAAAAACACACAATTACAGGAAATAATATTGTAGACTCTCATATACTATGACACAAATAAAGCAGGAGAATCTTCCTTAACTACTTTAACCATAGGATAATTTTAATTAATCATTTGATATCTTTGTGAAGTTGCTAGATTTTAAGCTATCATTTGTGTCATTGAAATATTGCATGTTATACATAGGTTGCATTTAGGCATATAAATCATGCCTTCAGTGAAATGGCATAATTGTTCTCCAATAAATGAAAGTAACCTAAAATAATAACCTTAAAACTATGAGGATTATGATGGCAGATAAGCACTAAACAGAGTGACTGATGTAACAGATAGTGGGGCCAGTCAGAGGGGGCTTGATATTGAGATTATACTTGTTTTCAGAAGAATCGTTGGAGGTTATACAGAGAGCTTAATTTGCAGTTTGGTACTTGCTGAGAAGTCAGTGATTTTTTTTTTTTTTTTTTTTATAGTGACATTTCTGTACCGTGTCCCACTAGTTTTTCCTTCATTCAGAAAGATCTCTCCACCCAGCTCCCTTCACCATTTCACTCCTTGCTCCATTTAACATAAACACAGCTTTATTCTAAAGGAGCTAGGAAGGAATGCTTAACCCTCTCAGTGGAGCCATTTGTTATAGGAAAACCCACCTACTGGACTGAACATTATTTACCAAATAATTACCAAATAAATAATTAAGTTGAAATTTCAAAACTGTTGATTGTGTGAGAAGAGATATTTAGAGAGAGAACAGAAAAACAACAAGACAGGCGGTAAATAAAATGGATTAGTAATAAAGTTCAAGTCAAAGCCTGGGTAAATAACAATGAGTTGACATCTTTAAAAAAAATCAGTGATTCTACCACTTATGTTTCGTTATGTGTAAGAAGTGGTTGTTGTTATTCAGTTGCCAAGTTGTGTCCGACTCTTTGCGACCCCATGGGCTGCAGCACACCAGGCTTCCTTGTCCTTCACCATCTCCCAGAGTTTGCTCAAATTCATGTCCATTGCATCAGTGACCACTATGCAAAATGCTATGGACAAGAAGCTGATTAAGAAACCTTTATTTGTAGGCTATAGAATTGTGGGCACCATTAGTTCTTAATAGTTTTATTCTATGTGTCCTTTTATCCTTCTGTCTCTCTAAATTACTATTTATATAATCCATGAAAACAGTCAATGTGCTACTTGGGTGCTAGTCACTTTAGTTACTTAGTCACTAAGTCATGTGTCTGACTCTGGGCTACCCTGTAGCAGTATTCCGGGCAAGAACACTGGAGTGGACTGCCATGCACTTCTCCAGGGGATTGTCCCAACCCTGGGATCAAATCCATGTCTTTTATGTCTCCTTCATTGGCAGGCAGATTCTTTACCACTAGCACCACCTGTGAAGACCCATTATAATGCATATTTATATACATATAATATAAATGATAATAATATAAATAATTACCTACAAAATATAAATAAATCTATTTTATTTGTTAAATACATAGTTGAAAATTATATGATTTATAAATTATATAAAATATAAATTATAAAATAATTTATAAAATTATAATAATATAATAAATTATAATTATAATAATATAACATATTTTTGTTCTTTTTAAATTGTTTTTAAATTGTACAGTGGAGTATAGTTGACTCACGATGTTGTTACAGTCCCAGATGTGCAGCGAAGTGATTCACTTGTACCCATACATATGTCCATTTTTCAAATTCTTTTCACATGTAAGTTATTAAAGGGTATTGAGCAGAGTTCCCTGGGCTATACCGTGGATCCTTGTTGGTTATCTATTTTAAATATAGCAGTGTGTGCATGTTCATCCCAAACTCACAATCTTTCTCTCCAGCTACCCACTTTTTCCCATGGTAACCATAAGTTGTTTTCTAAGTTTTGTGTGCTTCTGTTTTGTAAATAAGTTCATTTTTATCATTTTTAAGACTCTTCATATAAGCAGTATCATTATATATGTCTTTGTCTGACTTATTTCACTTAGTATGATAATCTCTTGTCCATCCATATGGTTATAAATACATTATTTCAGGGAAAGTATATGATGGCTAAATAATTTCTATGGTTGCTTCCAAAACTTCTAAAATAATATTCTTGCTTTAGAAATAAAATTAATTACATTGCATTAAATAATTCTCCTAAGAGGACTAGGTTTTACTGCTATTTTGAAAAATAATGTATTGATAACACATTACATTTTTAATATAACTATAATAGGAATTAAATCTCACCAGATTTATTTGAGAATTCAGAAGTTTTCAGAGTAGAAAAAGAGATGATGCAAAGTTAGTATTCTTTGTAATATCACCAGGAGGATTAAGGTCAACAGCCCATAATCAAAGATCTTAATATTATCATAGGAAAATACGTGAATATTCAAACCAAGAGGCATAAAATCAGATGATGAGTAACCTCATATCTCTTCAGGTCAGGATTTGCAACTAAATGAGATCAGCTAAGGTCACATTTTTCTGAAAAATGTTACCAAAAAAAAAAGGTATTTACAGTTGTTTGGATTTCATGTATTTTAATAATGTTTTATACTAAAATAAAGTAAGAAAAATTATCTTTGTGTAAATCTGAGTCCAGTTATTTTTCATTATTTGAATTATCCCATTTACTGTATAACCAAGTTCATTCAGCTCCTTCAAACTTGTTTCCTGGTCTATTTTTGCTGTTGTTATTCAGCGGCTAACTTGTATCTAATTCTTTGCAACCTCTCTATCCTTCACTATCTCCCAGAGTTTGCTCAAACTCATGTCCACTGAGTCATTGATGCCATCCAACCATTTCATTCTCTGTCTCTTTCTTCTACTTTTGCTTTCAATCTTTCCCAGCATTAGGGTCTTTTCCAATGAGATGGCTCTTTTCATCAGGTGGCTAAAGTATTGGAGCTTCAGCATCAGTCCTTCTAATAAATATTCAGGATTGATTTCCTTTAAGATTGATTGGTTTGATATTCTTGCAGTCAAGGAGCTCTCAAGAGTCTTCTCCAACACCATAATTCAAAAGCATCAATTATTCAGTGTTCAGCCTTCTTTATAGTCCAGCTGTCACATCCATACATGACTACTGGAAAAGCCATAGCTTTGACTGTGACCCATCTGTCTTGGGAGGCGCTGCATGGCATGGCTCATAGTTTCATTGAGTTACACAAATCCTTTCCCCAAGACAAGGTTGTGATCCATGAAGGGGCCATCTTAGTTATCTTTAATAGTTTAATCCTTCTCCCTACAATATTTATGCAATAAAATTTATCCTAGAAAGTAACAATAGACACACTACCTTACCTTGAAATTTCATTCATAAAAGTGGAAAAATAAGGTTAAATTTTATTAATAAGATATCATTCAATAATATTCAAGTGCTCTCAAATTCATGTATATTGAGTCCTTTGTAAAGAAAAACATCTGCAAATGAGAATTACCTGTTTGCATTTCATGACAGTTAAGGATAGTATTTTGAAATATGTTGTGTATGCATTTACATGCCACATGCTTGTGGGTTTGGAATGTGTAGTTGGGGGGATTGAGTGGAAGTGTCTTAGTGCATTTAAACATGTGTCTATATAGAAATGCACAGGCTTCTCAGGTGGCACAGTGGTAAAGAAACTTCCTGCAATGCAGGAGACACAGGTTATGGGGGTACAATCCCTATCTCAGAAAGATTCTCTGGAGAAGGAAATGGCAACTCACTCCAGTATTCTTGCCTGGGAAATCCCATGGACAGAGGAGTCTGATGGGCTACAATCCATGGGGTCACAAAAGAGTTCATAAAGGGTAGTTCTGACTACAAGTTTTCTTACTATCTCAGAGTTCAGTAATAGGACACAATCTGTTTTGCAAAAGTCTTCCCTGGTGGCTCAGATGGTAAAGAATCTCCCTGCAGTGTGGTAGATCTGGGTTCATTCCCTGCATTGGGAAGATGCCCTGGAGAAGGGAGCCACTACCCAACCCAGTGTTCTTGCCTGGAGAATTCCATGGACAGAGGAGCCTGGCAGGCTACAGTCCATGGGGTCCCAGAGTTGGATACAACCGAGTAACATTCGTTTTCACTTTCATAGATGTCAACTGAAGGTGATCTTGACCCATCATCTTAGAAGTTTACTTGTGATTCTTCTTTGTAGGCTTGAGATGAGTTTGAAACAGCATCCTTCCCCTCTGCACGAATGCCATTTATTCAGCTAGGTCACATGGTCCATATGGCAGAGCCACTTAAATGTCAGCCTGGAGCTAACTGGCTTTGGATAGACCATGCTGGTAGATTTAATACTGTTCTTATGTCTTTAAGGTTGCTACTGATCTCTGCTACTGCCTCTGAAATATGGCATTCTTTTGATTTCTTTTTCTTGTGAATGAAAGGGAGAGGGTTTCATAGACTTCTAATTGACCTTCACCTATGATAGCTCATATCCCAGAAACCGAATACACTGATACAAAGTTTTGACCTTTATTTATACCTATTTTAGTTGTATAATTGGTCATCAGAGAATTACTACCAGGGACTCTGTAGACTTACTGAATGTACTATGAACCAGACTTGATCACAGACTGAACTTATTACAAAGTCCCCATACATACCCACTCAACAGAAATCCATGACACACTTTGGGTCTGCTCTTATTACTGTTAATTTAGATCCTGAGTCTGATAGCCTTCTAATGCTTTGGCATTCCTCCTTCCCAGGATATTAATATCAAAGTAAATGGTCATATATCCCTTTGGGAAGGATTCAGAACTCATTATCAAAATGAGCTTCCCATGGTAGTAAATGATCCTTGCATTTCTGCATGAGACCTGTCTTACACGCAATAGTTTCCACGTCTCAAAACTGGCTCAGATCCAGGAAACTGGCAAAACTGTTATTTGGTGTGGCTAGTCCTGATTTCCTGATTATCTATCTTTCAGTTCTTTTGAAACACATTCTAGCCAGATACTCACTGATTAAGCCACAATAACACTATTTTATTAACTAACCCCAACTTTTCACTCTCTATAGGGGCTTCTGAAGTGGCACAGTGATGAAGAATCTGCCTGTCAGTGCAGGAGATGCAAGAGATTCAGGTTTGATCCCCGGATTGGGAAAATCCCCTGGAGGAGGAAATGGCAACCCACTCCAGGATTCTTGCCTGGAGAATCCCGTGGACAGAGGAGCCTGGAGGGCTACAGTCCTTGGGGTCACAAAGGATTAGAAAGGACTGAAGTGAGGGCACACACACAGCTTACTCTAATGATAATGACATAGTTTGAAATTCTAAAACTCCCTCTGCATTTCAATAATCCTGCCAATAGTTCATTTCTGTTGGTAAAGTACCTCCATTTGGCCTCTGCTGTTTTTTTTTTTCTTCCCAGATTCATCACTCCCATTGTTACCAGAAAGCTCAGTTCTCTAACGGCATATCTTACTGTCACTTATGTCCTACAGAGAGCAGTCACCACTGATCCTTTCAGAGTCCATATCACCAGGACCTCCCTCTTGCTTGGATAAATGAAGGGTCTTCTGGGACCACTCATGCATTGTATCCATCCGGTGGGTTTTCTGGCTTTATCTAGTGTATGTTCTCATAGCCACTTGTTTGAGTGTTTCTATTCCTTCAACATCTCTCATAGTAGATTTGGCATTTCTTCTTCATATGCCATGGGTGGTAACTTTCTTCAGCCTTTTGAGGTTTCCTGAGATCACTTGCTAAGATGTGTATTTTGTATCATGGGGAAAGACTTGCATATTGATAGAATTTCCTTTTTGGAAACTGATATCCAGATCCATGTTCATTCACCTGCTCCTACTGGGAAATTTTGTCAAGATCTCACAGATATATCAAAAAAAGTGAAAATTAAAAGCATTGGTCTCCCAGTCATGTCTGAATCCTATAGACTATAGCCCACCAAGCTCCTCTGTCCATGGAATTCTCCAGGCAAGGATACTGGACTGGGTTGCCACACCCTTCTCCAGGGGATCTTCCTGATCCAGGGATCGAATCTGGGTCTCCTGCATTGCAGGCAGATTCTTTACCATCTGAGTCACTAGCAAAGGTCCTGATACACCAAAGGATAGCCCCATTTTTCCTCTTAGCAAAACCGGCACTTTCCTAATTATATTGTGACTTGTTCTTTGTCATTGGTCTTTTAGACAGGAGAAGGGTGTGAGATGATTGGAGAGAAACTTCTGGCTTGATAGGAGAGGCATCTGTATCATCTTCAAAGAAGCTGGAATCAGTTGCCTTTCACAAAGAGGAAGTCTAGACTTTTGCTGTTGTTACTGTTACTCAGAATTCCCCATCCCACGGCTAATAATTCCACCCCCTCCCAATCAGGGTCCTGACTTTGACACAGCCTAATTTTCACTGATGAAAGTTCAGCTTTCTCTGGAGCAACACTCTCCTTGCAAGCAAGTGTTGGTTTGAAGCTTTTTCTGGCCTCTATTGCAGGAGATGAGATTCTCTTCCTGTGATATCAAGAAGACCCTCTTGTTTTCCCATTCATCATTCTCATCATTTCATTACCTTTCTTTTCTAATTCCTCACTAATGCCCAACAAGACCACTTCATTCTCTAGTCTTTGTAATGATTGCTTGTCCAGTGCATCAGGACCCTTTGGAAGCTGAATCTGGCCTCTATACCCCAACACTGAATGGAGGACTTCCCTGGTGGTCCAGTGAATAAGACTCCATGCTACCAGTGCAGGGGGCCCAGGTTTGTTCCCTGGTTGAGCAGCTAAGTTCCCGTATACCACAACTAGCTCTCGTTACAACTAGAGAAGCCTGTGTACCACAAGGAAGACCCAGAGCAGCCAAAATAAATAACAAATTTTAAAAACTCCGAGACAGGGTTTTGGGTGAAGTAGAAAAGAAGAGCTTTATTGTTTTGTCAGGCAAAGAGGCCACAATAGGCTAGTGCCGTCCAGAATACGTGACCTAATGTGGGAGGGTGGGAAGCGTATGAGGAGTCCAGGGGTGGGGTTACTGGTAAGGATCAGGTGCAGACAGGGCCTGTACTCCTTCAATCCAAAGATCACCTTGCATCAGGTGATGGCAAGCTGTGATCTTTGCTGGAGTGAGGAGTGCTTCAGCAAGTAGTTGGAATCTTCCATTTGTTGGGGGCTTTAGTTTTACAGAAAAACTCAAAGGTATTGTTTTGTGTATCCCACAAGGGGGTTCAAGGACCTGTCCCAAGGCTGCAATATTGTTTCCTGACTGCCCTCATTTGTCTCTTCATCCTCTTCTTTCCCTGATTAGTAACTGTCTGAATCTGCCTTTTGGGATTCAGGAAGGGTCAAAGAGGCTAAATGAAGCCTATTTCCTGCCAAGAAGAAAAAGGGGATCTTGGAAAGGTTTTTGAGCCCAGTAGCCCCACAGTATCCTGTTCAGTTTCACTTTCTCCAAAACCAGAAGAGTTAACTTCCAGTAAATTTGAACACTCACACCAATTGCACCAGCTGGAGGCTCTGATTCTCAACCTATCACAAACGATGGGGTTGTATTACCAATAGCTGGTGGACAATCTGGCTCTGAAATCCAGGGCCTGCTGGCTTAAACCACCACTGGTGCCAACTGATGCTGTTGAGGTCCCCTGAGAAGGACTCTGTGAGGGAGGTTTTTGTGCCCCTTTTACTGAACAGAATCCACAAAATCAGTTTATTCAGAAGAGCAGCATGTCATGGTCTTTATAGACTGGGACCTGGGGATTGGAGTTGACAAAAAGAAGGACACTGTGGACCCAAGTGTCAAGTGAAACAAGGGTACTTTATTTGGAGCAGCATGTGCTTATATATCCCTATACAAGGAAGCTTTAGGCAGCAAAAATAAAGTTAAGGAAAAACAGAACTAGATACATAACAATCGTAACTAGGCGAATAACAATCATCACAGGGCCAGAAGACAATCCATATCCTGAGTAATAGGGACATGACTGAATAGCTTACATTCAAGTAAAAGGTCATTGAAGGGAATCCACACATGCGCTCTGTCTCCTGACCTCAGTCCTGAGAACGGCATGCAGCTCTGCTTGTTCCTGTTTTCCAGGATCTGATAAGGAGCAGAGAGCCCTTGAGAAACAGCACACAAAGGAAGAAAACCACATATTGGATTCCTTAAAGTTGAACGTACCCTGACAGCAGAGGATTGCAGTTTGGGACAGGCAAGCTATGGAGAATCATTGGCAAATTCAAGGAGACAAAGGGAAGATGAGCTTCCATTAGATTTCAGAAGCAAACTGGGGAGGTTTGTTTTGAGTAAGAACAAAACAAAACTCTCTTTGGAGAAGAACGGGGTTGGGGGCTTGGTAGCTTCTCACTGCCTACAGGTGGTGGCGAGAGGATTATTTGGGGGGCAGGGAGGGATCTTCCTTGCTTTTCTTAAAAGCAAGAGATGAAACTCCCACATGAAAGTGTCCTCCCTTGCAGCAGACGTAAAGCAATATCCATTTCACCATGGATAAGAAGTTGATCCTGAGAGCATTTTGTACATAGAATTCTATACAAACAAACCTTGTTAAAGTAATTCTTCCTTCTTCCTGCAAGTCATGCAGGATGCAGAGAAGGGTCCATGCCTGAGAACTCTCCCTCAGGGCTTTCTGACTCCACTTTAAATGAAATTTTCTTTATGTATTTTCACAGGAGAAAGAATTGTGCAGAAGGACAAAGTGAATCATGATCTTTTGCTGAAATAGCTCCTTAGTATTGTATTGCCCAGGCATACAGTAGGAGAAAGCTCCCTTCACCTGATGGCAGACCAGAGAGGAACTTGGGTGAAAGCTGCTGACTGCCAGCCCCCCTGGGAGGTCAGAGGATGAGAGCCTCAGTCCTCAGAAATGAAAATCTGATGGAGCATTGTTTATCAATGTGAAAGATGGAAACAATATAAATTCATATTAATAGGGAGTATAACCCATGTGCAGGGCAGGAATAGAGATGCAGATGTAGAGAACAGGCGTGTGGAGGCCTCTGTGGTAGGGAAGGGGAGGGTGGGGCCAGTTGGGAGAGGAGTATTCGCACACTTTTGTGTGTGAGATGAGTGGGAAGCTGCTACAGCACAGGAGGTCTGTGACGACCTATGGGGTGGGAGAGGGGATGTCCCAGAGGGAGGGGATACATGTACACACATGGCTGATTCCCTTTGTTGGATAGCAGAAGGTAACACAACATCATAAACCAAATATACTCCAATAAAAAATGGCAAAGAGCAATAGACAATAATATTAAACAATTAAAATCAATAAAAGTAAACCTTCAGATAGCTATGCAGACAGTTCTCAAAAAATGTGAAATTGAATACTAAAAGCAACATACAGAGTAACACATATGTGTATCATTTACACAAATATATAATACACAGAATAATTCCCTGTATTCTTCATTAACATAATCAAGTGTTTATGAAAATAATAGCTAAAAAGATAAATATAAAATTATTGACAGTTGTTTGTCATTGAAGAGAGGAGCCCACAGAGAATACGAGTTCCTCTTAATATGATCGCTGTATCATTTGTATGAAGGTGATTCCCTGGGAGTGCAGATAGGAAGGAATCTACCTACAATGCAGGAGACCTGGGTTCGATCCCTGGGTCAGGAAGATGCCCTGAAGAAGGGGATGGCTACCCAATCCTTGCCTGGAGAATCCCATGGACAGAGGAGCCTGGAGGGTTCCCGAGGGATGACTGAGGGACTAACACTTTCATGCTGCTGCTGCTGCTTAGACACTTCTGTCGTGTCTGACTCTGTGTGACCCTATAGACTGCAGCCCTCCAGGCTCCTCTGTCCATGGGATTCTTTGGGCAAGAGTACTGAAGTGGGTTGCCATGCCCTCCTCCGGGGGACCTTCCCAGCCCAGGGATCAAACTCAGGTCTCCTGCACTGCAGGCAGATTCTTTACCACTGAGCCACCAGGGAAGTCCAACATTTTTATATATACATCCAATCATTTGTATGAAAATATGCAGCAAGCTTTTGCTAGTACGAATATTTAAACTCTGGTCTCTCCACCTGCAAGGTGAATGCTTAGCAGTGAAAGTTCTAGGTGGCATTTGATGGGGTGGGGGTGGGCATTCAAGGATCTCTGATTCTTTATGTCTCAGTATCGAAAGAGCTCCTTGAGAGGCAAAGTGATAGATAAGAAGTGATTTATTAGAGTAAGACATAGAATGCTTGTGCACCTTACAGGTGGGTGGGTGGGAGGGTGCCAAGCCCTGAGAACTTAGTGGGCTAAAGTTTTATAATCAAAGGAAAAGTGAGGAGGGGGAAAAGACCACCTTATTCCTTATTCTTGGGTGCATACTGCATGCAAAGTTGCTCCAGTCATGTCTGACTCTTTGCGACCCCATGGACTGTAGCCCGCTAGGCTCCTCTGCCCCTGAGATTATCCAGGCAAGAATATTGGAGTGAGTTGCCATGCCCTCCTCCAGGGTATCTTCCCAACCCAGGGATCAAACCTGCATCACTATGTCTGCTATATTGGCAGTCGGGTTCTTCACCACTAGCGCCACCGGGGAAGCCAGTCATCGCATTTCTATCACTTTCCTCTCTTGTCAGGTGAGGGAGGTTCTTTGTTCCCCACGGGGACTGTCATGGCACAATGGAGGAATTATTTCAGGTCTTTGTACAGTAAGGGTCTTTCACTTTGAAATATCACCTCTCCATAAATTCTTATTTTTTATGTGTTCAGAGAGCATGTCCTAGGAATTATTAACTTATTGAGCTCACTGGGGAAGTTGTGGGTCTCATGCCACCATTGTTTTCTGGTTTGTGGACCTCTGTATATGGCTTTGTTGCTAAACAAGCTTGCTTGGTTTTGTGGTTAAGCAAACCTGCTTTTTTGTTCAGTCATCAATTTACAGGAGTCTTCCATACCTTTTTTCTTCACTCATCGTCCCTTAGAGGGATGAACTATTTAATTACCTATGTTGTCCTTTTTCTCTGTCCTTATCAATAACATCTTGAAACTTTTTCCTAAGCATTATCTGTGCTGTGCTAAGTTGGTTAAGTCGTGTCTGACTCTGCAACCCCATGGACCGTAACCTGCCAGTCTCCTCAGTCCATGGATTCTCCAGGCAAGAATACTGGAGTAGATTGCCATTTTCTCCTCCAGGGATCTTCCCCACCCAGGGATGGAACTCACATCTCTTACATCTTCTGCATTGGCAGGCGGGTTCTTTAACCGCTAGTGCAAACATTATCTACTTTATCCCAAAACAGCAGTCTCCCATTTTCTCTTCATTCCACTGCTGCCAACTGCATTCATATCTTACTATGTCTGGTGAATGATTTAATGTTATCACGTGTTGACTGGCTACCACCTCCAATCCATCTTTTATGTTATTATTATGAAATAATGACTTTCCCTAAACACATCACTAATAATATCACTACCCTGTTCAAATCCATCAGTTGTTCCTCACTGTCCAGTGAAACATGTAGAAAAAAAAAGAGAGACCATATAAGGAAATAGATAATAATAATAATTTTAAAAGTTCTAGGATGTCAGTACCTAACAAAATGACTCCAGAAGTATAATAAAGAGAAAAAAGAGATTTCTTTTTTCTCAAACAATAAAGCATCTTTAATCTTAAATTATGCCTTAAATTATTCCTTCTCTTTTATACAACAAATCTTCAAATTTAGGAAATAACATTCATGTTTCTTATAATTAAGACAAACTGCTTTGCTTAGCAAGGACCTGTTTGACCTGGTTATCCTAGCATAATTATTATTAGTAAGAGTACTTCTTTTTATCCTCACAAATCCTCTAGTTTGTCCTAAAATTTGCATATTCACCCTACATCAAACCTCATATTTTTGAAACCAAAATCCTTGTAGCTTTTAATTATGTGAAGCTATTATTATATATTTAAGTCTTAAAAAATCTAACTCTAGTAAAAACTGTGGTGAAAGGTTATACAAAATTAAAGATCATCCTCAATGTATTCAAAGGGAAAAAAGTAGATACATGGAAAAATAATGAGAATAAGACAGGTATAAGAATCCCATCAGTTAAATTTGAACACCAAAAACAGAACAAGGTGTTCACAATTCTTATGTAAATTTGTATTGAGCTTAGAATTATATTTCATTAATCAAGTGTGAGAGAAGACGAAAGCATTTTCAGAAGTGTAAGAAGATGAAGTTTTCTTCTGTATACTACTTTTTAAAGAGTTACTTAAGGATGCTTTTCCAAAAAATGAATATGTCAAGGATTACATATGCGATCCCAGAACTATGGATTCTCTGGAGAGAGAGAGGAGTCTTCAGGTGTCACCTGGGTGACTGGAGAGAGAGGAAGCATCAGAGTGTAGAACACGGGGGATAAAAATCTGACAGACTCAAGATTAGAGAGAGGATTCAGCAGAATAAACAGGAAGATTGATGGCTCAGGAAGCCATGGGAATATGCTGATTCTTAACCAGGAAAAGATGGTGTGAGAAGCAGAAATACAAATGTATGGCTTGAAGTTTTAGTGATGATCTATTGGAAAAGTGCAAGGCAACCCACTCCAGCATTCTTGCCTGGAGAATTCCATGGACAGAGGAACCTGGCAGGTTACAGTCCATGGGGTCACAAAGAATCGGACATGACTGAAGCAGCTTGGCATGACTGCATGGATAGAAGAACTGAGAATAAAGTCATAATTGGGAAAAAGGAGGGTGAAGAGAGATGCAGCCTTGTATAAATGAGGTAAATCTCATCTACCAAAATAATAGATTAGGTCAAAAGTGTAAAAATTGACATTAAAAAATCAATAAGAAGTGCCAGCAAATTATTCACAAATAAGAGAATAAAGACTAGAATAGCTAAATCAGGTTAATGGTATGCATATATATATATATATATACACACACACATATACACTACAGATTCTTTCTGAAATCTTCCATTTCAGCAAGACTCTGTTGTTCATTCTAGAATTTTATGTTTCATACACACACACACACACACACACACACACATATATTTCCTTCATTGATAAATAAACAAGCAAGCAAAGCTACAGATTATGAGGAAGACTATTAAGCACTGCCTATGCTAACTTCCCTGCTGGCTCCGCAGTAAAGAATCCACCTGCCAATGCAGAAGACAAGGGTTTGATATCCAGGTCAGGAAGATCTTCTAGAGAAGGAAATTACAACCCACTCCAGTATTCTTGCCTGGGAAATCCTATGGACAGAGGAGCCTGCAGGGCTACAGTATACGGGGTTGCAAACAGTCAGACACGATTTAGCAACTAAACAACAATAACAATACTATCTTGTAGCGTAACTTTGCTTTCTAGTTTCTGTCATCAAAAATACAATCACATTGGTCCAGAAACAACACCTACTTTTATCAGAGGAAAAATTCACTAGATTAATGTTTGCTTACACATACATTAATTCATATGACAAATGTATGTGGGGTGTCTTTCACTCTACTACATGAGAGTCAGAATGTAAAACAAACAAAAAAAGCAAATCTATTTTTTTCTAATTTCAAATATTTTACACTAATGATATAAGACAATGAAATAGTGTTTAGACTAAGAATGTTCTAAGTGTTCAGAAACTAAAACTGATTGAATATATTTTAATTTTCTAATACACTAGAAAGAGAATGAAGACGACTTGGATCTGTGGCAGAGTTACTGGTAGCAGAGAAGGGGAAAAAAAACAAAAGTGAGGGGAAAAAAAGGATAATAACAGAACTTTTGAGGAGGAATATGAAAACAAAACAAAAAACGTCCACAGTTTTGGTGACAAAGACACTGTTCCGCTGCTGCAGGTACATAGGCTTTGAGTAACATTCTGGACCAGGTAGTTGGAGTTTTGTGAACAGTGGTTCCTGTCTACAAAGGTTGCTGAATGGAGGAAGGGGTGGGCCCAGAGCACAAACAGGCAGAGGGTAGGTGAGGATGAAATATCAGCAGAATTATTAGGGACTTTAACATTGCAGAGTTGAGCAACAGTTAGTGCTAGCTCCTCTCTAAGGAGGAGGTGAACAGGACTGCTAGCCATGGAGACTGAAAGCACATGAATATCCAAAAGACATTTTGAAGGACAAAAGAACAAAGACTGTGGCTGCAGAAAGCTGATGGAGTGAAGGAAGCTTGAGGGATAAAGGAGATGTAGAGCTTTGTGTACAAGTAGCACTAAAATGATGTTACCATTTTATAAATAAGTTTACTTGCATTTTTTTTTTTTTTCAATTCAGTTCAGTCACTCAGTCGTGTCCGACTCTTTGTGAACCCATCAACTGCAGCACACCAGGCTTTCCTGTCCATCACCAACTCCCGGAGCTTACTCAAACTCACGTTCATAAGTCAGTGATGCCATCCAACCGTCTCATCCCCTGTTGTCCCCTTCTCCTCCCACCTTCAATCCTTCCCAGCATCAGGATCTTCTCCACTGAGTCAGTTCTTTGCATCAGGTAGCCCAAGTATTGGAGATTCAGCTTCAGCATCAGTCCTTTCAATGAATATTCAGGACTGATTTCCTTTAGGATTGACTCATTTGATCTTGCAGACCAAGGGACTCTCAAGAGTCTTCTCCAAAACCACAGTTCAAAAGCATCAATCCTTTGGCACTCAGCTTTCTTTTTTTTAGATACCACATATAAGTAATATCATATGGCATTTATATTTCTCTGTTCGACTTACTTAATTTAGTATAATAATCTAAATTGGTCTGTCCATTCCACTTCAAATGGCATTATTTTGTTCTTTTTATGGCTAACATTCCACTGTATATATGTAACACATCTTTATCCGTTCATTTATGGAAAAGAATCTGCAAAAGAATAAATAGATAGATAAATGGATAGCTACGTGGGTGTTCAGTTACTTCAGTCATGTCAGACTCTTTGTGACCCACTGGACTGTAGCTTACCAGGCTCCTCTGTCCATGGGATTCTCCAGGCAAGAATACTGGAGTGCGTTGCCCTGCCCTCCTCCAGGGAGACAGATTGACAGAGATAAGCTGAATCACTGTGCGGTACACGTGAAACTAACACAACATTGTAAATCAAGCATACTCCGATTTAAAAAATGATGTTACTATAACAGAAATAGGAAAGCAAGGACAGGAAATTCATTTAAAAGAACATAATAGAAACAAACAAAAGAAAAATAGAAAGCAGAGTAAATGTTAAATCCACACATCATTATGAAATAATTTTAGACTTAAGAAATTGCTCAACTAATGCATAAGCTCCAAATAACTTAAGGAAATGAATTATACTAGAAAACTTTCTTAGAACTCTATTAATTTTGTTTTTCTTTAAGACAAAATCATTTTTAATATACTCTATTAACGTGAAACATTAAATGAGAATATATTCATATTTGAGAATATTTATCCCATGATTCTCTGTTACATGTCCTAATATTTTAAAAAATTTAAGTACTTTCTAAGCAATAAATTTGGTAATTTTCATCATTTCCAACTGATGAAACTTGCTTCACTTTGATGTTTTTCTAGGAAAAGTTTTCCCCTTTTTCTGATGACATCTGAATCATTGAAAGATTGCATCTTGACTGTAAAATTAACAGAATGTTTGTAGGCATCTAAATCTTTTCAGATGTTATATATAATTCATGTTTATTTCCCTTCTCTGTTGTGGAAATGAGCCTGGTTATTTACAGTTTATTCAAGGAGGAAGTATGAAAAATGTGTTCTTGCTAAAATTTTGTTGCTAAGAAAAGCAAGTTATTGCTAACCTTGTCTCTCTCCCCACCCCACCGTGGTAACTCACATGAGCATATGACAAAAAGAACTACCACTGCAGTGTTTTTTAAATTTCAAAAGGCCTGATATAACCTTTTTGTTTCTCTTTAATAAGTTGTGAAATTTCTTCAAAATACAGAACATACACACACAATATGTCAAAGACAGTGTTAGAAAAATCCAAGAAAAAGTACCAAATTTCTTATTATTTTGAGATAAAAGTATGCATATCTGATAAATATTATATCAAAATCTTGAGGGTAGAGCAAAAGCTTCAGTAGAAGCAAAATCCTGCATATAAAATGAAGCAAGCAAAATTTTAATTTTCACTTATAAAATCTTACCTGTTAAGCAAGGTAAAGGTGAAAAAAGATAAATATGAGAAAAACAATATTCATTATTAAAAAAAAAATTTGTCTATGTAGCACTCAGGATCTTTAGTTGCAACATGTGGGATCTAGTTCCCTGACCAGGAACTGAACCCAGGCACCCTGCATTGAAAAAGTGCAGAGTCTTATCCAAAGAATCACTATGGAAGTCCTCACAATACTCATTTTTGTCATATATATATAAACATTACCTTTATTGAACAAAAAGTATATAGAGCAGGCAGCAAGGCCATTTTCAGTAAGAAATGATTGAAATGTAAGAGTTAATGTGAAATTAATGTTTTTATTAATAAGCTAGTGCACAAAAATCCAATTTGAAGGAAAATAACTGAACTGACCTTTTAACTTAAGTGAGACAATAGAAAAGCATTGCAATTCAACACAAATGTCAAATGTTCCAACATAAAAAGGGAGACTTTTTTATTAAATAATTCATTTCTCAACTTCTGGGCTCATTTGTTTTCTTCTCCTTGACACATATAAGAAAATATATGGGACTTGGTGGTTGTATTCTTTTTATATAATAAATATCACTTTACTGAATTGTCAATAAAATAGGCTTTTGTAAAATCACCTGTCCACTCAGGTTTTTTGTTAATGATTGTTTTATGTTCTCATACTAAACTATTATCAATTGTGTATGAGTGAACTTTTTTAAACATTGTATTACAGAAATGTTCACACACACACACACTCACACACACACTCACACACACACACTCACACACACACACACTCACACACACACACTCACACACACACACACTCACACACACAAGATGAGAGAGAAAAGCCAGTATTCCCCTTTGTTTCTATCTCTGATCCACAGTAATTGCTACAACCAAACCAATAATGTGTTGATGCATTATTATTTGAGAATTTTAAAGCAAATTCAAGAAAACAACTTATTTAACACTTAAATAGCCCAATGTGTATTAATATTTCTCATAAGATGTTATCCTTTCTTAATATAACCATAATAGTATTCTTACCCATTGGAAAATATAATACAAACTATATCCAGTCCATGTTCAAATTTTCCCATATATCAGAAAAATAATTTTTGCACTTTTTTCTTTGAATTATTGCATATTTTCTGATATTTATCCTTGTAATATAGCTAATGTAAATTTTACATATGAATATGAATCAACATAAATCTCTGTATTTCTATGGAATGTATTTATACAGTTAATTGAACTGCATTATTTAAGTATTACATGCACAGGAGTTTAAAATTTTATTAAATGAAATATATGTGTGAGTTTACGAGTTTGTGTGTATATGTATAAGTTTTACTCTGATCATAACTATTAGGCTAGATTTTATGTTGTAACCTAAGAGTGATAGTTCAAATTTCAGTTTTCAAAATTAACTCCTTAAAACATTCATAAATATCTACTGAACACACATGTACCAAGAACCTCTTACTATGCCACCATTTGTCTACAAGACAAAAATGAAAAAGAGAAACCTTAAGATTTCCTTGGTGTGTTTTATGGTAGGACAATGAAATATTGTATGAAAGGGAAAATGAATTTGATAACATGTAGGGAAAACTCATGAGCTGAAAATCCTTAACCTTGAGGAAAGAGAAATCATCAGTGGCTGAAATAGCTTTTCCAAAGTAGGTGATGGTTTTATTTGGTTTTCATGGCAGCAACCTTCACAGACTAACATGGAAGTCAGTCAATGGAAGATCTGTTTGTTGTTGTTCAGCCACTCAGTTGTGTCTGCTTCTTGGCGACCACATGAACTGTAGCCTGCCGGATCCTCTGTCCTTGGGATTATCCAGGCAAGAATACTAGAGTAAATTGCCATTTTCTTCCTTAGGTGATCTTCCCAACCCAAGAATTGAACCTGTGTCTCCAGCATTGGCAAGGGGATTCTTTACCACTGAGCCACCAGGGAAGCCTAAAATCTATCTAGGGGAGAGTAAATGAAAAAGGCTAGTAAATATTAAGCATTTATAGGGAGAACTGAGTTAAAGTGAGAAAATGGTATTTATAGAAGCTCTTTAATTCAAAATTAAGGTATACAAATTATGCTATAGTAAAAGGAATAATCCACTATAGTTATTTTAGGCAGAAAGTGATTGGATGTGGGACATTTGATGATTCTTAATTATGTTCATGATCTCTTTAGCTGACACTCATAGTTTCGAAAAATGGCTGATATAAATCCACAGTGTGTTATCTATAATATTTTACCATGAAAATATTCTTTAAAGGAGGAGTCCTTTTGAGCACTGACATGGCTTAGAAATTTTGCCCAAGTCTGTGCACTCTGAGAGGGCTTCTTTCTTATCTCCACTTAAGGGCACCTTGTGGCCAGACTTCCAGTCTTGTCTCTCTCAAGATTCTCACCATCTTGCAACCTGACTTGTCACTGATCATTAAAAATCTGTGAATAAAATAAATAAATAAATAAATAAAAATCTGTGAATATACTTCTGTCCATGTAGCTTTCCAAGCAAAGCAAAAATCTTGATGACTTATTGGAAGTTCTATCTGCCAAGAAGAATTTCCTTGCTACTGTTGTTCAGGGTTTCTCCTGGGTGGTAGTGTTACTTTGCAGTTGTCCAATTCTGACAAATAGTAAGTTCTATTGCATAACTATATATAAACCAAGCTTGAATCTTTTCTTTTTGGACAACCATCAAATGAAACACTGCTGGAGGCTATAAGCAGAATAGGTCTATTGCAAATATGAGCAGGCAGTGAATCTTTCTTGTGCTGTTACTCTGCTGTCAGAACCTGCTGTCTACCTCTTTTGAAATATACCATATTTACTTCATGATGGAATTCTGCTGCATGCACAAAGCTGTAGGACTTGAAAGATAAGATAATACCCACACTCTTCGGGGCTGGTCAATTCAGTCATCCTTTAGTGTCCTACTGCTAGGTCTTTCTTATTGGACTCAGCAAGGAGCTGTTTCTTAAAGCTTGAATAATTACCGCTAAAGAGAACATTGCTTTTTAACGAAACAAGCCATGGTGTTTCTTCTGCTGAATATATCACAGGTGCTATTAAGCTTACAAACCTATTGCAGATAGCCTGAACTCTATTATGTCTGCTGAGAACTGGAAACTGAAGTTCAACTGGCAGTTCAGCTTCCCCTGCAATAGGAAAAAGGCAGCATTCTTCTCTCCCAGAACCACTTGAAGCAGGAAGCCTGACCAGCTCTTCATTAGATAAAGAAGAGCAACACAATCAATATGGTAAACGTCTCATCAAAAATCTCTAAACAGAAAATGACATGCTATTTCCTATTGGTAGTCAGCAGAAGAGATGGAACCTCATCGTTCACTTCTGAGAGAAAAGCAGAGTCTGATGTAGGACCTCCAGAAAATTCACCGAGATGCCCACTCTCTCCATGTTTCTGAGTTTAACTTCCTACTTTTCAGCATTGCTATTTCTTACCAAAGTAGGTGGATAGCCTGCTACTTCCTGCATCACTGAAGCTTCTGAACAAACTGCTGTCAGCCCTGTGAGACATCAGGGAGGTTGTGGGGTAGTCAAGGTTTTTCAGAAATAAGGTAGTAAGAAAGTATTACTGTAGTGAAGGTTTATATCCATAACCTATTAAAGTAACCACGATGACTTTGCCATATTCACAGTGCTCCATTGACTTCTGCCATTTCTGAATGTTCTCTGTGGGGCATTGTCATGGTAATAACCCCTCAATGGATCATACCTCCTCCTATACCCTCCATCTTTCTGGTTTGACTTTGGGCTTGCTCATCAAACCCCCCTTTTCTGGCCATTGGTATAGTAGCATATATGAAAAGCATTGCCTTGAAAACTCCTTGGGCTTTAAGTATTCCCCTTCTTATTTCTAGAAACTTTTCTGGGACCCTGTTAAAAAATCAGGTTAGGCTCTTGTGAGATGAGAGCATCTGGAAAAATATGCCAGTATTTCCAACCAACCCATGATTCCAGTGAAAGCCCAAATGCCTGAAGAGCCCAGTCTATACCACGGGAAATAGAGGAGGCAACTCAATCCAACACAGTCCAAAGAGTAAACCTTCAGAGCTAGAATAAAGTGAATGATTGTTTAAGGCTGCTAAATTTGAGGGGGTAGTTTATTAGTGATAAACAGACAATCAATAGAGAAATTGGTGGCTGGAGTTGGGGCTATTACAAAAATATAATAATTATGGTAGAGCCTATGGAACTGGTCAGGCCATGGAAGCTGGCCAGGCACAAGGAAATAGCTAGGCAAAGTGACAAATAAAGAAACAGAAAGAGGTAACAGCTAATGGAGGCTGAAAGTTGATGAGTCTTATCATTTAAAAACAATTGTCAGCCCACAGAAGTACGGTGACTGACTTTCGACAAAGGAGCAAAGGCAACACAATGGAGAACGAAGCAAAGAAAGTGTTTTCAATAAACGATGTTGAAGCAACTGGACATAGACATACAAAAAAAAAAAAAAAGAAAATGAAATTAGATGAAACTCCTATACTCTTCACGAAATTTAACTTAAAATAGATCAAGACCTAAGTAAAAATGTAAAACTATAAAAGTTCTAGAAGATAACATAGGAGAAAACTTTGATGATTTAGGTATTATGGTGCCCTTTAGTTTTAAAACCAAAGGCAGTATTTATTAAAGAAATGATGGACAACTTAGATTTCATTAAAATTAAAAATTTCTCTATGAAAGATAATGTCAAGAGAAGGAGAAGACAAGTCACAGACTGGTAGAAAATAGCTGCAAAAGTACATCTGGTGAAGGACTGATGTCCTAAATATACAAAGAACTCTTATAATTCAATAATAAGAAAACAACCAATTTAAGTATGGTCCTGGGACTTCCTTGATGGTCCAGTGGTTAAGAGTAGCCTGCCAATGCAGGGGTACACAAGTTTGATCCTGGTCTGAGTAGATTCCACATGCCTTGGAGCAGCTGAGTCCATGAGCCACAACTACTGAAGCCTGTGTGCTCTATATTCTGTGTTCCACAGCACAAGAAGCCAGTGCCAGGAGCAGGCCACACAACACAGCACAGCGTAGCCCCCACTTGCCACCAACTAGAGAAAGCCCACACACAGCAACAGACTCATCACAACCAAATAAACAAAACATTGTCCAAAGGCATCTCACTAAAGAAGGGACACAGAGAGCAAACAAGCATATGAAAAAACCCACATCACAAGGCATAGAGGTTAGAAAAATGCAAAATAAGCCAACACTCAGAAACCACCGCAACCTAATAGAATAACCACAATCTGGAACAATGGAAAATATCAAATGTGGGCAAGGATGTTGAGCAACAGGAACTTTCCTTCACAATGGTGGGAATGTAAAATGGTACAGCCAGTCTGGTGGTTTCTTATAAAATTAAACATGTTTTTATTATACAGTCCAGAAACTGTGATTGGTACTTACCCAAAAGAATTCAAATATTATATCCACACAAAGACAAATGCACAAGGATGTTTATAGCAGCTTTATTCATAATTGCCAAAACTTAGAAGAAGTCCTTCAGTAGGTGAATGGATAAATAAACTGTGCTACCTTCAGAAAGTGGACTACTATTCAGCTTTGAGAAGAAATGAGCTATCAAGCCATGAATAGACATGGAGTCTTAAATACTTGTTACTAAGTGAAAGAAATCAACATGCAAACCCTACACACTATAGGAATCCAACTATATGACATCCTGAAAAAGGCAAAACTATGGAGACAATAAAAAGATCAGTAGCTGACTAAAGTTGAGGCAGAAGGGGAAGGATGGATAAACAGGGCACAGAGAATTTTTGTGCAGTGAGAATACACTGCATGTTGCTATAATGACAATACATGTCTTTATACCTTTTTCCAAATCCATAGAATGTACAACACAACAACAAGAGTGAATAGAGTACATACTCTGGGTGATTATGCCATGTCAGTTTGAGTTGACCAATTGTTAACCAGTCCACCACTGATGTGGTGTGTTAATATTGGGGAGAGGGTTTAATCCACTTGGGAGGGGCCAGGGTGTATATGGAAAATTTCTGTACCTTTGCCTCAACTTTGCTTTGGACTTAAAATAACTCTAAAAAGAATTTTTAAAAACATTGTCAAAAGTTGCTTGTGATAACAAGGATGATATGAAACACACCTAATGAGTATGTGGACTTCAGTTTCTAGTGAGAGCTTCTCTGAATTACTTGGAGTCACAAAATAAAGTTTAGGGAACCCAAAGCCTCCATCCACCCCTTGAGACACATACTACCCTTAGTTACCAGTTTTGGCAAGGTTGAACTATTTTGAATTATATTTCTGAGACTGAGGAGTGATTCTTCTCTTATCTGGAGAATTTCTCTCAAAGAGTTATTTAATTTTTCAAGTTAAATATTTTTGTTCTTGTTAGTTTGCAATTCATTGATTCAGTGGCTTCCCTCATGACTGTTGCCATTTTGGTAATTGGTCAACAGGCACATGTACTTCATCCTCTTATTCTCCCAGATGGTTCCCTTCTAGGTCATGTCGAGTTGTTAAAATAATTTCAGAGATGCAGAAAATTCTTCAGAGATATTTTCTGATAAAATTCCAACCTTGAAATACTGCTTCTTAAATCCCATTATTAGTCTTAATGTTTTTCCTAACCGTTTAAAATCTGAAATTCACTCTCCCTGTTTGTTCGTGATAAGTTCTAAGGCAAACATATGTGTGTATAGTTGTCAAAGTTCAGTGAACACAGTAAATATTTATTTATTTTATTATATGTAAATTTTATATCAAAACAATCTATGCAATGGTATGCATATGGAAGTATTCAGTGGAAATCTACTGATATCTCAGATTTGAAATGTTAACAGAAAATAAGATGGAGTAGTAGATAGATAAAAAGACGGATACAGGATAGATATGTGAGAAGCAAACCTGGTAAAATGTGATTCTAGATCTGGTTTGTGAGTAAAAGAAGGCTTCACTGTAACAATTTCCCCAACTTTTTTCTATGTTTGAACATTTTTACAGTAAAATGTTAGGAGAGAAGTTCCAAGACTGGTGTATTATTCTCCAGTATATATGGAAATCATTATTCTTTTCCAGAAATTCTCTTATGTCTCTTTTCTAAGTTAAAACTCTGAATAACATTTTGAAACTTCATCAGCATTCAAAAAACTAAGATTATGGCATCCAGTCCCATGACTTCATGGCAAAAAGATGGGGAAATAGTGGAAACAGTGACAGATTTTATATTCTTGGGCTCCAAAAATCTGTGGATGGTGACGGTAACCATGGAATTAAAAGATGCCTACTCCTTGGAGGGAAAGCTATGACAAACCTAGAGAGCATATTAAAAAGCAGAGACATCACTTTTCGACACAGATCCATATAGTCAAAGCTATGATTTTCCCAGTATATATGCTTGGATGTGAGAGTTGGACCGTAAAGAAGGCTGAGCCCCAAAGAATTGACACTTTCAAATTGTAGCATTGGAGAAGACTTTCAAGAGTCTCTTGGACTTCAAGATGATCAAACCAGTTAATCCTTAAGGAAATTCGTCCTTGATAGTCATTGGAAGGATTGATGCTAAATCTGAAGCTCCAGTACTTTAGCCACCTGATGCATAGAACTGACTCATTGGAAAAGACCCTGATTCTGGGAAAAATTGAAGGCAGGAGAAGGGGCTGACAGAGGATGAGATGGTTGGATGGCATCAATGACTTGATGGACATGAGTTTGAGCATGCTCCAGGAGATAATGAAGGACAGCGGAGCCTGGCATGCTGCAGTCATTGGGGTTGCAAAGAAGTCAGACATGACTTAGCAACTGAACAACAAAACTACTTAAATTGTTGCCTGAAAATACTTCCTTGCTTTTGTTGCTACCAAAATCTTGGCTTTCTCTGCCCACCAAAGCTGAATAAAAAATATGGAGGCAGTTTGGAGGAAATAGAGAGGTGACTTTAATCCTCCGCTGGCAGAAGGAAGACATAGCTGGCCCATGCCTCAAAAACTGTGTCCCTCCCACCCATGGGAAATCTGGGGTATTATACAAGATGAGGGCATCCAGTCAGGGATTGGCGACTTATAACATCATAAGGATCTTGTCTGTTGCTCTTGCTTTGTTTCAAAAACAGTCATAGGCTGGGATCAGGTAGCCTGGTAACTGGGTCTGGCATCCAGCCATACAGTCGTTGTGTCTGTTGTCACTTGTGTATTGCACTGTAGCTTTCTTTCTATGATACAGAAAGAGAAAAAATACAAGGGATGATCTGTGAGGAGAGTGCTGTAAAGGTTAGCACCAGATATAGGATGAAATTAGCATAGAGGCAAAGGATAATAGGTACAAAATGTAGCTCATATCCAGTTGCTGCTAAGTCACTTCAGTCGTGCTTGACTCTGTGCGACCCCATAGATGGCAGCCCACCAGGCTCCCCCATCGCTGGGATTCTCCAGGCAAGAACACTGGAGTGGGTTGCCATTTCCTTCTCCAATGTGTGAAAGTGAAAAGTGAAAGTGAAGCCGCTCAGTCATGTCCAACTCTTATCGAACCCATGGACTGCAGCCCACCAGGCTCCACCATCCATGGGGTTTTCCAGGCAAGAGTACTGGAGTGGGGTGCCATTGCCTTCTCCTCATTTCCAGATAGGGTGCAGTAAAATAGACTTATTTACAGATTTACAGAGTTAGAAAAGCAAATGTAGTTACAGACTACAGATTAGTAACAGTTAAAGTAAAACATAGAAGTGATCAGACCTGCTCACTGTTCTCTTTATCTTCTTTATTCTCAGGGAAGAAAAAAATCTCATTCCTTTTTTTTTCCCCTTTTCACTGCAGCACTTTCACTGGTTGTATTTATTTTGTTTGGATTACTGTTTGAGCTGTGATTGTCTCAATAAAAGCTTCTGATTCATTGTCATGTTCTCTGAAAATTCAGTTGGAATTTTATCATCAGATTTACAATTACATGAGTCATCTTTGTTCTCCTGTGGCAGGTGGGAATCCAGTGATTCTTTTATCTCAGGGACTGGCCGCCTCTGAAAACAGAAAGCGATGTGACCAGTCATCTGTTCAGAGTCAGATGATTCTAGATAGAGGCAGACAGTGATGGCTGCTAGCACAAAGCCCTGGAACCCACTGTCTGCACAGACGAGGACGCTGACTTCAAAAATACTCACAGCCTAAAAGTTAAGAGTTATATTTTATTTGGTGGGAATTTTTAGGACTTGAAGTCCAGGAGACAGCATCTCAAGTGACCCTGAGAGAGTTGCTCCAGGGAGGCAGGGGAAGGAGCCAGGTTATATAGAAGTTTGTAACAGAGGGCAGGTCATCTGAAAGTCACAGGTATTTTTGTGAACTAAAGAAAACCAGATATCTCAAATTAAGGGATTTGGTGTGTTTCTGTATATAGGGAGATTCAAGTCTGGGCTCACTGGAATCATTCCTTTCACATGCATCTCACCCTCTGGGCCCAGTGCCCGGTGGATTTCACAACCTGAGCTCCCTGGGCTTGCTGGAGGAAGTGGTTGCAGCATAATGGCGGTCAGGTCGCAGGCATTCTCCCTCCTGAGTCCCCTCAGGGCTCGCCAGCTCACACTGGAGGGTCAGCATTGCTGACAGCTGTGGCATTCTTGCTTACTGATACGGCAGAAAATATTTATTTCTCAGGAAATAGACCTCAACATCTTCCTTCCTGGTCAAACAGCAGAAGAAAACCCTTATTTCAACCTACTTGCTTACCCAGTAAGAAAATGTGTGTGCTAAGCTGCTTCAGTAGCGTCTGACTCTTTGAGACCCTATGGACTGTAGCTCACCAGGCTCCTCTGTCCATGGTATTCTCCAGGCAAGACCACTGGAATGGGTTGCCATTCCCTTCTCCAGGGGATCTTCCCAACCCAGGGACCAAACCCATGTCTCCGGCATTGGCAGGCAGGTTCTTCACCTCTAGTGCTGCCTGCCTAGGCTTTATCACAATGCTCACAACTCACATGGTTAATTATGACAGGACAGAACTAGAGGTAGTTCTTCAGTTTCTTGTGCAATGATTGCTATATGGATCACATCGAGTATTTTGAGGTCTCTATTTAGTTAGTTCCTCTGTTCATTTGCTTAATTTCACACTCATTAAAAATAATAAAATTTTGATACAAAGGGGAAAATGTTTATTTTACTATAAAAATTATAAGTGTAACTGAAAGTTGTAAAAGAAAAAGGCTAACAAATAAAAAGGTCAGCCAACAAAGAAAGTGCTAATGCATCTCCTGTAATAATACACATTTTAAAACTAGATGACAGATCACATATAAGACAAAATAAGGCAGATTTTTTGGCCATTTAGGAAATGGGAAATTTCCATTTTTTAGTCTGTATCAACACATTCCTTCACAAAATGTGTAATACTTGCTGCAATTTCTGCCATTTGGATTCTGATTAATCTTAGTATCATTGCACATTCTGGGATCAATCTTGCTTATAGTCAAGGATTGTGGAACAAAACCTAACTTGGTAGTTTATGGTTAAGGAAGGAACCTGAGATCTTCTGAATTTAATCTGCACAGGCTGCTATTGTTGGGGGGAAAAAAAAGTGCACAATGTGGGAGTTTCAAGTTCAGCTTAATTTGGGGAAAAATGAGGACTGAAGCCCCGAAGACAGCATTTCAGATGGCTCTGAGAAACTGCTGCTAGAAGGTAAGGAGAGGAGCCAGGTTATATAGAAGTTTTGCAACAAATGGCAGGTCATCTGAATGTCAACTAGTAGTGTTAATTAAAGAAACCAGATATGTCAGGTTAAGGAGTTTAGCACTTTTCTTTGTACAGGAAGATGCAAGAGTCTGGGTTTACTGAAATCATTCCTTTGATCTGCACCTCAGCTATCTTGGGCCGGTATCCTGAGTTTTCATATCCTGAGTTTCCTCAGGGCTCAATGTGGGGAGTGGCTACAGGCTGACGACTGCTAGATGGCAGATATTCTTTCCTGCCTGATTTCCCCCAGGGCTCACAAGTTCGCCATCCGTGATTGGCTGCAATCACTGATGGCTGTGGGATCCTTGTTTAGTGCTCTGGCAGGCAATATTCCATTTCTCACTGTCCATACCCTAATCTCTATGAAAGTTAGATGCCAACTCAAGCTTTCTCTCTATTGCTTTATCATAAATCCTGTGAATTTTCAGTATCCCTGAAGATACTGGCTTTAAAGATGGAAATGGTGGCATATGATTTTCAAAGGTGATGAACTATTGCTAAATCTAAAGATGATCACAAACATTTGTTGAACTCTAGTGCATGGAACTCATTTAAGTGCTTTGCATGCCTTAAGTCAAGTGTACTATCATTATTACTCTTTTGCAGATAAGAGATTTGGGGCTCACAACATGAAAAACATCCCCCAAAGTTTAAAATGCCACTAATTATAATTGGGATTTAAACTCAACCAGGGTGGTTCCAAACTTATGTTTGTAACCATACTGAAGCATAAATTAGAGGTTCAGGGATCTGGTTTGAGGGATTAACGAGTTAACCAACTCTTTATTCCTTGTGTTTAAGTCTCCAGATATAAGTTCTAGCAAAAAGCCCACTATCTCAGTGCCATTCAAATTGTCCCACCTCCTTTCAAATTGCACAACTCAGTATTATGAGCAATATAATCTTTACCCAAACAAATTATTGATAGTAATAATAATATTTGTTGCTCACTGTGGGCCTTATATACACATTTTATGTTTGCATTCATGATTTCCTGATTCTAATAGCAATGTTAAGATCTGCTGCCGCTGCTGCTGCTGCCGCTAAGTCTCTTCAGTCCTGTCCGACTCTGTGCGACCCCAGAGACGACAGCCTACCAGGCTCACCTGTCCCTGGGATTCTCCAGGCAAGAACACTGGAGTGGGTTGCCATTTCCTTCTCCAATGCATGAAAGTGAAAAGTGAAAGTGAAGTCACTCAGTCGTGTCTGACTCGTAGAGACCCCATGGACTGCAGCCTACCAGGCATCTCCATCCGTGGGATTTTCCATGCAAGAGTACCAGAGTGGGTTGCCATTGCCTTCTCCAATATTAAGAGCTACTTACTATTATTACATATTTACAGATGAGGTAACTGAGGCTTATGAAAGTTTACTTACATGATGTAAAGAAATTACAAGTGTGCCTGTAACATCCACAGAGCTGTCTGTCAATTGCAGGTGTCCAGTGAGCAGGAAAAGGAAGTGAGGTCATGCAGACTATAACTGGTTTAGTCAGTGCAATGTATTCAAGTCCTCTCTGTACATGATGTCATAATTGCATATGGGGATCCTTTTCATTACCTTCTACTTGAACCTGGATCGTTTGGCCTGTTCTGTATGCTCTGCTTCCTCTCTGGATCTCAGATGACTCTCTTCTGACCCATTATAGTCCCAGGGAGGGTTCACTCACATTTTCTCCTGATGAAATAGAAAATGAGGATTTTTTCTTTCCAGATAAAAGATTAAATATACAAGTCAAGAAATGAAAATAAAGGAAAGTGTGAGTTGGATTTGCTATGGGTTTCCCAACCTTACTTCCCACTCAAATTATGATTTTTTTTACCATACTGTAAAAATACTGTAGAGGATGTAAAAACAACAACAGCAATGAAGACTTTCCTGTATCCTCTCAGGTTCAGTAACTGAAGTCTTCAAATCAAATTGATAAAAGACAGGTGAACAGGAGAATTGTTCATTTTGCATGCATACAGGGAGACTCACAGAAAAGAAGTGGAAACCACAAAGAAGTGGTTAGATCTAAAGACTTATAAGTCATTTTAACTGTGGGCAATAAATTGTGAGGTAATTAGACAAAGGAAGGGAAAGTTGTGTTTCTACCGCAATAAATTAGGATAGGTAAAATATATGGGGGGAAACTAATGGAAGATCAGGGTTATTTAGTAAGGTGTGTTCTGCGACTCAATTTGATGCTTTCATCATTTAAAAGCATTGGAAGTGTTTTCCGTGACTGAGTCATACTCCTTTTCCTGGTTTTGGAAGAAGTCACACCTTTGCAAAGGGAAAGTTGTGTCCTGCTTTTCGATTGAAAGGGGAAGGGCAGAAAGTTAATTGCTTTCGGCTCAAAACAAACCAGGGTCAAGGAGGGAGGGATAAAATGGAAGATTGGAACTGACAAACATACTACTATATATATAAAACAGATTAACAAGGACTACTGTGATAGCACAGGGAAGTCTACTTAATACTCTGTAATGACCTATATGGGAAAATAATCTAAAAAACAGTGGACATATGTATATGTATAACTGATTCACTTTTTTGTACACCTGAAGCTAACACAACATTGTAAATCAACTAAACTCAGCAAATATTTTAAAAAATTGTTTTGTCAAAGTGAAATATTTTGGTACAGCAAATTCTGATTTCCTTCAACATCTAATTAATATTATGAAGTTTTTGACCTAAAACATGACTTCCCACTTTCAGGCATATAAAATGAAAATTATCATAAAATTAGCATTAACAACTGAAGAATTTTTAAGATAAAGATATTTAATTTAAATTTATTTCCAATTTAAATGTTAAAATCATGCATTTGAAAGACTTTAGCATACCTTTGAATTATACATGGTCTTTTTAGAGTGCATTTTCTTTTTACAATTGATACATTCCTCATTTAGTAGATTATGTAGTCACATAATGAGTTTGAAGACTCATTAACAAATTAGAGATAAAACCAGTGCATCTCTCTGAATTACAGTTTTTATACCAAGCTTAGTTATATATCTACCAGGAAATAAAAGTTGGTATAAAAGGGAGTATTTTTTAGTGTATCACATGATATAAAGTGTCTAGTGCCCCAAAAATATTGGAAAACATTGAGTCTAGATGTATTTAAGGATTCTTGCAAAAACATTGCAAACTTTCAAAGTTAGAAATGCAGATTTTGATTACTTTTTGCCTCACTGTTTCTCCTTTACAGCCTTATCATGTTTGTTACAGTGAAATTTCTCAACAAACATCTGCTAAAAAGAGTTTCTCTTGGATTATTGTTCTTTGTCTATTGTATTCTAATTAAAGATCTTTATACATTAACATGAATATTTGCAACTAAAACCAAAGTAGAATAAAACTATTCAATGCCCCTGGAAATTCTCATAACATCTGTTCCATAGCAGTCATTCCACTTCTTTGGTTGTCCCACATCCTCACGAAAAAGTATGCTGAGACATCAACATTCACCTCATCTTTTGTAATAACCATAAGAATATTCTCAGTACTGTTCTCAGATTCATGTGTTTTCTTTACATTATAATTATGCTTTAATTTTCACTTAAAATGATAAAATTCTTACCTTTTGAGGTAGTTGTTTTATTTCATTGTACACTTCATATAGAATATATGCATCTATCTTACAAATATACGTGTTGATACATACATGCATTATATACTTAGTATATATCTATCCATTTGAATGTTGGAATCACCAGTTAGGCAACTTTGCATTTATTCTTTTCACACAGTCAGATGCAATATGTCTTTTGTAGACTTGAAACTTGTAATTATATGTATATGTTAGGAAAAGCTTTTAAAAAATGACAAAAATGCCATCTATGGATGCCATCTATACACACACAAACTAACACACATATAGTATATAGTACATAGTAATAAGAATTATCAGGCATAAGTGTGTTTATATCACCTAGTCATTCTCCATTTTTGAATCTAAAATGACTCACAGTCATCTCTGAAAACCGTTTATTCATGAAATTCACTATTCCTTCTGCATCATCTTCCTTTTACCTTAGTTGCCCTAAGTGCTTAGTGTATTTCAGCCCTGAGTTTCAAGCAAACAAACTCCGCATCATTTACTACAATCTATGGCAGCCCACTCCAGTATTCTTGCCTGGAGAATCCCAGGGATGGCAGAGCCTGGTGGGCTGCCATCTATGGGATCACACAGAGTCAGACACGGCTGAAGTGACTTAGCAGCAGCAGCAGCAGCATATATGATTTAAAAAGCCTCTTGATGAAAGTGAAAGAGGAGAGTGAAAAAATTGGCTTAAAGCTCAACATTCAGAAAACTAAGATCATGGCATCTGGTCCCATCACTTCATGGGAAATAGATGGGGAAACAGTAGAAACAGTGGCAGACTTTACTTTGGGGGGCTCCAAAATCACTGCAGATGGTGATTGTAGCCATGAAATTAAAAGACACTTGCTCCTTGGAAGGAAAGTTGTGACCAACATAGATAGCATATTAAAAAGCAGAGACATTACTTTGCCAACAAATGTCTGTCAAGGCTATGGTTTTTCCAGTGATCATGTATGGATGTGAGAGTAGGACTGTGAAGAAAGCTGAGTGCTGAAAAATTGATGCTTTTGAACTGTGGTATTGGAGAAGACTCTTGAGAGTCCCTTGGACTGCAAGGAGATCCAACCAGTCCATCCTAAAGGAGATCAGTCCTGGGTGTTCATTGGAAGGACTGATGCTGAAGCTGAAACTCCAATACTTTGGCCACCTCATGCAAAGAGTTGACTCATTGGAAAAGACCCTGATGCTGGGAGGGATTGGGGGCAGGAGGAGAAGGGGACGACAGAGGATGAGATGGCTGGATGGCATCACTGACTCGATGGACATGTGTTTGAGTAAACTCCGGGAGTTTGTGATGGACAGGGAGGCCTGGTGTGCTGCGATTCATGAGGTCGCAAAGAGTTGGACATGACTGAGCAACTGAACTGAATACATGGCCAGTATTATTTTCCTAAGTGAACACCTTCATTTCAAATAATCTCCCTGTCCCTCTTTGAAAAGTCTATGTGTTGAGAAATGCAGTATTTGCTTTCATATTGGTAAACAATGATGTCACAGTCATCATGGATGCCAGCTCTCCGTATGTGAATCCCCGAGTCCTAAGGGCACTTAGCAAGGAGAAGAAGACATGAGATCAGCCGCTATGAGGCTGCAGCCAGTCCCTATGGTGAGCCCAAAGGGAGCTCAGGATATGAAAAAAAGGATACTTGCCCCAGATAGCTGAGATGCATATGAAAGGAATGATTTCAGTAAGCCTAGACTCTTGCATCTTCCCATACTTAGAAAAGAGATAAATTCTTTAACTTGGGATATCTGGTTTTCTTAAATTCACAATATATGCATATACTTTTTAATATTCTGATTACCTGCCTTTTGTTGCAAACGTTTATATTACCTGGCTCCTTATATGAGATGGAGCAACTAAAGATGAGAGATGCTCTCTCCCAGGCTTAAGTCCTAGAAATTTCTGCTGAATAAAACAACTTTCGACTGTTAGGTTGTAACTATTTTTTAAGTCTAAAGTGTCATCTCCCATGTGTCAAATATGTCATATAAGTTCCAACAAAAAATATTTTCTTTAATGGATATAGAACTATTTCTGGCCAGCTGTTCTTTTTGTTTCCTAAATTGCATCACACTTAAATCTACATGTTAATCCTGTGGTTTGTATTTGTATTCACGAGTCTGCCTTTTGTGTTTGCTAGTAGGCTTCGTTCTAGATGACAAGGTCTGAGTAGAGAGATGAGTCAGTTCAGTCTGCAGAAATTCCTGGAAGAATGTTTGCTTATCCAACTACTTGATGAGTTTCCTTACTCATGTAAAGGTTCCTGTGAGAGCACATGAAGATACTTTCACATCTCAGGTAACTATTATGCAGTATATTCTAGAAATAAATTAATGAGCTTAAATTTAAAATAAACTCTTTGTAACGTGCTGGAATTTACAAAGATATCTTACTACAAATCCTAATAAAAGGAACTTATGATTTAGTTGTAAAGCCACAACTAACTTACACATATATATACATATATATATATATGACAGCTCTCTGTATGTTCATATATATATATATATATATACATATATATATATATGCACACACATATATATGACATATATACATATATATGTATGCATATATACATATATATATATATGACAGCTGCCAGATAGAGTATGTTCTATCTGCCCAAAGTGAGACAAGTACAATATTATGTGAATAAATGAAGAAAATACAGAAGAGTGGGGTCTTTTGCTAGGTCATGTCATTTTCCATTTAAATACCTGTATAAATATTGTCTCAAAATATATGTAAATTAAAACTTCTATCTTCTGCAGGAAATATGAACTAGTCATATTGTTTTCAAATCCTTTTTCCTGACAAAGTAAATATCTTTTACTCTTAAGATTGGATTGACAATTTCTGAGAGATAAAACTATTACCATGAATTATATGGCAGCCTTGAAACATGCTAAATTAACCTGTGCTAACTTGTATTTAGAAAAGGGAGAACCTGCGTACTTCAGAATTTTCTCAAGGATATAGCCTATTAGATTTAAATGAAATGAAAACTGGCATGAATTAGGAATATTCAAAAATGCAGGTCAGTGTAGTGGTGCAATAGAGTAATTCAGCATTACCTTAATGCCTCAGTGACAACAGCAAATAACAGTTGGCTGTGACATTATTAACCTTTTGTACAATAAATGTTGATGTTTGAATTGTATCTGAGATTAATATGTAGTCTGGTCCAAAGCATATGATTCTTTATATGCCAACACATAAATATGCCTGATATAATAAGGACATCTATAAAGGAATAATCAAAAACATGTTAGCAATCTAAAAACTAAATTATATCAGATTATTTTACTTTTCTAAAGTAAATATTTAAATAATAAACTCTTAACACCTTTCATTTCAATCAAACTTGCCTAGAATTTGTAGGTTTAGAGATACCAAATTAATGAAAACTTGAAGTTACACTCAAATCCAATTCCCATCCTTCATTTTGTAAATACAAATGACCCCAGAGAGACTGAGGTGTAAAAGTCGGTTACCCTTGAACTTGCACACCCACCCTTCTTCTTTCTCTTCTCTATTCCAAACCCTCTGAGCTGAGGGATTTGAATATTTGAAAAACCAAGTCTGCCATATCAGAGTTCCATCTCCTCTGACCGTCATATGGTTGTATTTGTGCCCACTAGGGCATTTCCAGATTGTCATTTTTTCTTCCTATTTTCTGGCCACTCTCTCATCTTCATCTTATTCAAGATCAGTAAAAGTCAGAGAGCTCAGCAGTGAAAGAAGAAAGCTTTTTGATGTGCTGTTAAATGTCTAACCTGAATGGTTAGGCTAGATGGGGTTGTTCTAGACCTGCCCTGGTAAGCTCTTTTCTGTCCACTCTTGTGTGTAACCTTGATCTCAGCTGCCCTTCAGTAACTACTGAGACATTACCCCTTGTCTTGGTAACTTCACAGACATCTGAAAATTTCACATGCAGACCACCTCCAATTAGGAAGCTCAATTTCTTCCTAATAGAGGCTTCCTGTTAGAGGTTTAGTCACTCAGTAGTGTCCAACTCTTTGCGACCCCATGGACTATCGCCTGCCGGGTTTGTCCATAGGGATTCTCCAAGCAAGAATATTGGAGTGGGTTGCCATGCCCTCCTCAGAGGTTCTCTGAGGGCAGTCCTAATTTTGAAATCTTACTCTCTGGGGCTTTCTTCTTCTTCTTCCCTGTAACAACACTTTCACAAGGGGAAGGCAATGGCAACCCACTCCAGTACTCTTGCCTGGAAAATTCCATGGATGGAGGAGCCTGGTAGGCTATAGTCCATGGGGTTGCAAAGAGTCGGACACGACTGAGCAACTTCACTTTTTTTCTTTCTATAGTTCTTTTTGGAGAAGGCAATGGCAACCCACTCCAGTGTTCTTGCCTGGAGAATCCCAGGGACAGAGGAGCCTGGTGGGCTGCAGTCCATGGGGTTGCAAAGAGTCAGACATGACTGAGCAACTAACACATACACATGACTGCAGTGATCTGTAAAATGTCTTTCAGATTTAGCTGCTTTGTTTTTGCTAAGTT